>NC_139042.1:83675088-83818338 GCF_965140915.1 Aythya marila | reverse complement strand
GGTAGACCTGTCTTCTGACTTAAGTCAGTTTACCCTCTCCAGAACCAAGATAAAGGTATAGATTATTTCAGACAGAATATGCAAGGATCAGCAAGTTCTCAATTGGTTCAGGGACCCAAAGTGACTGTAGTGCCTGAGCTATGTAGCTGGAAGAGCTGAAGCTGGACCTCCATAAGGGCCAGTAAAGGCAACTTTTAGATAACACAGAGGTAGTTGACCTAGCAGTAAAGGGTGAAATGAGTGAGAAATTAAACAAATCTTAATTAAAAAATGAAAATTCTGAGTAGCTCTAATATGGAATGAAAAGGAAAAAAATAAAAATAAAAAAAAAGGACACAAAAGGCTAAAAGAAATCAAAATATGCCTTCTATAGGGAAGTTTTTAAAACAGTTTCTTGTAGTCTTTAAAGCAATTCAGTGTAACAGAGGCTGCACTCCTGGGTTTAAAGCAGCTCACCCTTAGGAACGAGAGAGAGAGCACTAAGAATGTGTTGGAACTTGCATCTCTTCCCATAATTTTCAGTCTTTCCCGTATTTCAGAAGAGGGCAGTGTGGGATGGAGAGCTACTAGAAGTGACAAAATTCAGCCGAATTCTCAACAGGAATTGCTATCACCATGTAATTTGCAATTAATTACTTCTTTTGTTTTTATCCAGAGAACCGTGTGTGATGTATTTGCTCAAATGCATGAGCATTCAAATGCAGGGCTTGCTCATTCTCTGATGTTAGAGGAAAATCTCTATCCTTCTGACATATCACCAGCCCCAACCACAGAGAGGTTTATAACTGCTGAGTAGTTTTAGTCCGGGGGGGGAACACCTTTTCATTTTTATTTTTTTACA
Organism: Aythya marila; assembly: GCF_965140915.1. NCBI lineage: Eukaryota > Metazoa > Chordata > Aves > Anseriformes > Anatidae > Aythya > Aythya marila. The sequence goes on along the minus strand of NC_139042.1, from coordinate 83,817,497 downwards.
CTTTATTTCTTATTAGCAACATACAAAGGAAATGGTCTTTATCCTTGCTGAGACAGAATGTCTCTTAGCAATTAAGGTGAAAGTAGGTGAACACCCAAAACAGATGAATACCAGATATAGTGTACAGACAATTAAACCTGAATTATACAAATTTTACATTCTCATGAATAACAAAAATATTGTACCTGCTTCCCTACTGCCTTGATCTTTGTGAGCTATTTACACCTGTACTGCATAGATCTAAACCGTCATCATGCTGAACTGTGTATGGCTGGTTTTGTGTATGTATGTGCATTTTATATTTTCTGTTTGCAAATTAAAAAGACTGCACAATAGCAGATAGTCCCTGGGCTTTTCCTCTGTGCTTTTTCTTTGACTGAATCAATAACAAAACTGGTCAGCTCCTGATGGAGCAAATTCCCACTGCTGTTAATTTGAAACTAAATATTTTGTAGAAACATGGTAATCTCTGTGAGCAGTTTTTGGTTTGGGAAAATAAATGATTTTTAAAGGGATTTTTTTTTTATGTTTGCTTTAAAATTAGTTGTTCACTTCATTTGTAGTGTTCTAAGAATTTTTTTGTTACAACCCATGACACTATAAAAATTAATAATTTTCCATTTCCAAATTAAAAATTCTACCCATTCATATGAAGCCTATCAAACACGAGGAAATAAATGCTGAAGGCAATATTGTTCAACAGAAACTTTAAAATTTGAGGTGTTTGTTCCATTTCAGAATGGAAGATCAATATTCAATAACAAAACTGGGAGCAAGAAATGGTGATTTAGAACTAGCCAGCTCTTATTACTAGTCTACCAGAAACAAATCAGACTCCTTCAAAAGAGGAGTTATTTGAATCCCTTGATATTTTTGAGTTTTCAGCAGTTCTTCCATTACCATAGTTCTGTTTCTAAGACATTAAATTTCTTTCAGCTCTCTGATCTCTGGAACTTACACTCTACTCAGTTTCTGGTTTGCCAGCTTCTTAGTCTTACTTTTTCTCCCTTCCTTATAATTTTAGTTTCTGGTAAATCCAGATTGCATGTCTTTCTTTTATTTTCTATCCATTTTGGCCTGTCATCTTACTTCCATCTCAGCACACCAAAAGTGATTTTGTTTCTTTGATTACTTAAGCTGAAGTTACATCATACAGACTTATACTGTAGATGCACAGCCACATAGGGATGTATCGCTATAAGCATTGACATGAGACCACTTTCTTCCCCAGGGGCCTCCACCCCTGTCTTTCTCTTTTTTTGTTGTTGTTGTTTTGTTTTGTTTTGTTTTGTTTTCCAGTAAAGCAGTGCAACAGCTGTCGTGGGGATGAAAGAAGTGTCCAGCTGCTTGACACTGACCTGACAAGTAGCTTCAGAGCTTGGGGAAGTCAAGGGTGTCCATGGAGTTGCCTCTCAAGGCAAGCATGTCGGTACTCTGAGGTGAAGGCAGCAGATGAGCAAGATCTGCACTGGAGGGGGAGGGGGTTGGTTAGTTGTTTTTTTAATGCACAGCAACCGCCATAGCTCATTTCAGAGCCTGCTGTCTCTCCACAGACGCTTCCCTGAGGATGCATGTTAAAATTGCAAAAAAACGTTCTTGAGTTTTACTAAAACCGTCAAGTCTGTATGACTGCGTAAGTGTGTAATGAATGCTGTAATTAAGGCTAAGGACTGCTGCTGCTTTGGATAATTTATGGGAATTTTTTTCACAGAGCTGTGTTGGTTTTTTTTTTGAGCAAAATGGACAAAGCTTAATCACACTTCATATTAGGTCCCATTTATAAATACTTAAGAAAGAATTAATAAATGATTAAGAGACATTTCAGTGAATGCTCAAATATTGTTTAAACCAGCAGGTTAATAGGGGTTAGATTCACAGGATGTTTAAGTCCGAAACCGCTGGCTACATTCTATCTAAATTAGCTTTTATGTAAATGCATGCAGACGCATGCATTTCTACCCATAAAATTCCCTTGGTGTGCAATATCTGCCTGTAGGTATGCCAATTGTCACGTACGCCTTGACAGAGCAGATTGTCTCAGGTCTGCACATAAGCAAGAGTGACAAGCAAGGTAATCTGCCAGATCTTAGTTGCAGCACCTCACCTGGAAGTCCTCAGGACTCCTAACACCCTCTCCAGCAGCAGAGCCTGCTTTGGCCTTGTAACTCACCCAGCTGAGTGCTTATCTGAGATGCAAGCAGACATGTTGACCTCCCAGCCCTGTGCAAAACTAAACTAACCTGCAAGTCCATTCCTGAGGGACACCAGTGGAGGAAGACCTGCCATCTGCTTTTGGAAGAGAGGTTGATGGAACATATGGGGACTTTCCACAGAACTAGGGCATCCAGGAAAAGGGACTCAGCTCAGAGGTTCAGGGGAGGGCATGGCAGTACAAAAGGAAAGTACAAAGGCAGCCAAAGGAGACAGTGTCAGGATCACAGCTACATCAGTTTGCTTTGCTTCAGTCCCAGCTAAATCCCATGTTAGCCATGGCAGTCATCTGACTTCACTCTAGCCATGCAAACAGAGGCACCTTTTCACCCAGTGAAGAGCAATGGGCATATCTGAAAGGAGATCCACCCCTTTTTAACATAGACCTTTACTCGCTTGTAGATCAAACAGTCTTTATTCCCTGTGAAGTAGACTACACGGCTTGTTCCTGGCCCGATCTGTGCTCAGTATTTAATCATTAGGCTGTTACACTGAGAAACCCAAACCACAGGATTTTCAGGCAGTGTCACTTTTTAGACAGCAGTGCTAGGTTGCACTTTGCAAAAGTAAATCATTAGTAGCTTTCATCTAATTATCTGCATCTTGCTAAGCAAACTCCACCTTAAATGCCTTTGATCAGATCCTCAGATGGTTTAATTAGCAGACTTCAGGCATCCATGTCAAATGTAAGATCTAAAATTCTGCCCTTTACTAATCATTAATAAGTACATCCTTCTGCCTTCTTCCATGATACTATGATACCACTCACTGCACAGAGGGGAATGCAGATGACCCATTCTTACACACAAGCAATTATTAATCAGCCACTTTTCTGTTTTATGCTTCTTGTCTGTGTTAGAAGGCATTAAAAAATAAGTATTTAACCTATGTCAGGATAGGGGCCAATGACATAAATATTATTTTCCACACTCATAAGTCTACACTCATAAGTCTGTCTCCCCCATCCCTATGCTCTCACATATTGTGTTTTGTCAGTTGGAAGTGTACCAGACAAGTATTTTGTACCTTGTTTTTTAGAAGCTAGGCTTTGTGTCTCCGGGTGACACAGAACAGAATGACAATATATCAGATGATAGCATTTCTAACCAAAGTTGCCCAGAAGTGAAATTTGGAGGAAGATAGATCTGTTAGATTCCTGTGGGAATTGTCACTCATTCAAATGTATCTAATCTATGGTTGATGGTTAAACCCACAGAGGTGTATGCCTCTTTCAGTAGGGTATGAGTCAATTTAAGCCTCTGAACTTGACCCTTTCAGGCCACATCCAAAGTGCAGGACCCATGAGTGCCTGCGAGGCTGTGCTCACACTGAGCTGTTGAAGTGCATTGTGGACACAAGGCAACTGCAGGAGACCCCGGGGCAAATCAATTCCCCATCACCATCCATCCCCTGGTTTTGCTGTAAGAAAGCTCAGGCAGACAGCAGTGGAGCTGCCATCCTCTTCTGCAGCTCTCATGACCTTGATAACAGGCAGGCCTCTAGAGAGAGCTTGCTCCACATGTTAAGTCGCCCCTAAATTAAATCCCTCGCATTTTGCAACACAGATGTTTAAGAACCCCCATTCTGCTTCCTGCAGAGTTTCTTTTTATTGTAGTTCCTCCTGGAATTGCACACTGTCACCAACATTTTTGTTTCGTCTTGTTAAATAAGAGTTAAATCAATAGGACTATTATTCTTTTTGTGTTTGTTCATTAAACAGTGTGGGAAGTTATGGCACACTAGTGAAATCACAGTCAGAAACAGATTTGTGTCTGTAGGTTTTATCAACATATATAAAACTGACATTCAAAAGTGTGTCTAACTCTTTTATTATGAAAATTTGCTTATCTCCCTTCCTCCCACATCCAATAACAACAACAAGGAAGAAGTTTTCTTAGTCAAACACCATTTGACACTCCAAAGTGCAAAATGAGAATGTGAATGATACTAATTTACCCAACAATCACTGCTCAGGCAGTTTTACTTGCCAGGGAAGTGTGACAAAGAAAATGCAATTGTTCAGGGAACTGTGCAAGCAATAAAATGCTATTTTACTATACTTAAAGAAAATTAACAAGAGCAGGCATGGAGTAGCTACACTAATGTCTTTAAAATGACCTAAGTGCAATAAGTGAACAAGAATTGGGGTTGAGAAAAGGATTCTTTAAAGTTTATTACTCTCATAAGCAATTTTGTTCTTCAGCCCATTTGTTTCGGACAAAATGTCTGTATGTCTATCCCCTTCTGTTTTGCTTTTCCATACTGCATAGGTACATGAACAATTCTCTAGACTTACTTTCCAGGACAGTTTGTTTTGTTGGATGTAGGACAGAACAGGGTCATGCTTTGTAAAATACATTGTTCAGCTCAACAGTGCAGTGCCCAAACTTGATATATCTATATATATCCATACGAAACTATAAATACAATTTTCAGCCCCTAGACAGGCATTTTGTTTCCCAATAAAGTGCATGCAAGGAAAGCAAAGTACAGATGCTGAAGTTGTGCCAGAGGGTGTGCCAACCATGTATCAATAAGTACAATTGCTTGCCAGGGAATGAGCCCACCCCACGCCTGCTCCTGAATAGTTCAGAAGTGTAGGCAAAAACTCTGACACCACCTGGGCATACAGCTGAGCAACCCTCTTCCATACTTCTATGCTTGTTGATTCTGTTCTGACAATGCCTATTCATCACTCGCCTTTCCTGCCTTTAAATGCCTCAGATGCCCATGTGCTAGCAAATGAAATGTGTGATCTATTGGACCAACAACTGAACCATATTAATATAAGCTCTTACATTGGGGAAAAAAAATCATCTTTAATTTAGGAGAAGCAGATTGAGACTGCACCATGAGCTGTTTTTAATGTATAATTTAAAACATTTTCTCCATTCCTCCCACCTCCTTCCCCCTGCAATGATATAAATATGGAATGTCTTCAAAAGTTGGACAAGTCCAAGGATAAGGTTCAAAAAGGTCTTCTTTTCCCTCACTAGGTATGTCCTTAAATCAGTTCACATGGTCTAGATCAATGAATCTATGCTAAGTGTTACTGAATTTTCTATTTGCAAAGCCAAAGCAAATCTTCAGCATGTAATAACCAGCCTCTTGTGTAGAAAGCAGCCAGGAACCATTTTGATGGGTGAAAGAAATGAAGTGCTTTTGTAAGTAAGAGGGGCAATAACCAGCCTCTTGTGTAGAAAGCAGCCAGGAACCATTTTGATGGGTGAAAGAAATGAAGTGCTTTTGTAAGTAAGAGGGGCAAAAAAAAAGACATGACCTCTATGTTCTGATTTTCCTAAACCTGAAAGGCTGCCTGCTGATTCCAGGTAGCAGCTGGATCTCACAGCCTGGATAAATATATTCTCTTTTAAGTAATTGTCTCTAAGAAAGGACACAATGCTGCAACACTTTAGCAACATACATATAGATATATACATATATACCACAATAACCCCCTGATGGTGGCCTGTAGCTATTAATTTCTAGGTAATAGCATTTCAAATACGGCAGAATCAGAATGTTGGACACTTCTCTGTCAGAAAAGCACCTAGTATTTACAGAAGTGTCTTTTCCTCTGTGCTCCCTTTGTAGGCCCTCTGATGTTGTAGATCTAGGTATAGCCATCTAAAACACACAGCTGCAGCTACACACTATATCCCTTACATGTTTTCTGGCTGCAGAATTCTGGTTTTCTTCATGAAATGCAATCAGCAGTCAAGGATTTGTTACTGAGAATATAGAGCTCCTGGGGCTTTGTGTTGATGGTACAAGTGCTTCCCTTTCTCAAGTGCTTTCCCATGATCATTCAAGGCCTTCAATTCTCCCCAAGAAAAAGATGCACATAAAGGTACTACTCATTTCATCACTCTTGACTTCCATTTAAATTACTGTTCATCTTGGGCATTGGAACAAGTTGCCCAGGGAGGTGGTGGAGTCACCTTCCCTGGGGGTGTTTAAGGAAAGGTTGGATGTGGTGTTTAGGGACATGGTTCAGTGGGTGATGTTGGTGGTAGGGGGATGGTTGTACCAGATGATCTTGGAGGGCATTTCCAACCTTAATGATTCTATGATTCTATAATTTTATGATTGGGAGCCTTTCCACACCCAGAGCCACATCAGAAAAAGTATCTCTGCTACTACTAGTGTAGTACGAGTTATTGCACCTTTATTCTTGACCCACCACTCCAGTAACAGCTCTGCTTCTTTAGAACTGCATCAGAAAAAAAAGAAAAAAAAAAAAAAAAAGAAAAAAAAAAGTCTTTTCCAACCTTCCCTTAAGGAGCTGCTCTGGTTCTGGCTGGGATGGAGTTAACTGGGTTCACAGCAGCCTGTGTGATTGATGGCATGGATGGCATGTGGGATGACACATAAATATGTGTCAGAATGGCCAAGTGGTCTAGTTGCTGCATGAAGGTTGCAGTCTCTGTGTAAGGCATGGGTTCAGGTCACACTCCTGACAGGATTTTTTCTCTTGGCTCCTTTTCCCATGGATCAAGGGTGTCATGTGTCAGATGCATATGATGCCAGGTACCAGTGGACATAAGTGTTTGTGCACCCTAATGCCATCTGAGTGTGGGGGCAGAGAGCCCCTCTGGAGTGGCAGGGGGATGCCAGCCTTGTCTGTGTTGGATGCAGATGTGCCCCTAACAGGGGACAGGTGGAAGAAGCACCTTATTGTGGTTGGCCCAACCCAGGTCAGAGAAAAGCAGGTGATGAATGATATCACAATGGCATGTCAGCATCAATATTTCACCAACAAAGACTCCCTGGTTTCCATCCATGAACTGATTCATCGACTGGAGAGTCAAGAACAGGGTGATGTCCCTGAACATCAGCAATACCTTGGTGACATCGTTGTGTGGGGCAACACAGCAGAGGAATTGTTTGAGAAGGGGAAAAAAATAATCTGGCTCCTTCTGATCCTTCCTATAAAACAAAGCAAGGCCAAAGGAACTGCACAAGAGATTTGGTTCTTGAGGGTAGAACGCCCAGGTGTGCGTCACATCCCTATGGGTGTGATCAGTCAGATAACAGCCACATCCCTACCAGCTAAACAGAAACACAACTTTTTTTCTAGGCATTGTAGGTTTCTGGAGAATTAATATTCCAGGTTACAGTCAGCTTGAGAGTCCTTTCCGTCAAGTGTCACCAAAGAATTATTTTGAGTGGGGTCTGAAGCAGCATCAAGACTTTGAACACATCAAACAGGAGACAGCTTATGCAGGAGCCATTGGGCCCATCCACAAGACCAACTGTCAGAGAAGTGCTTTATGTTGCAGTTGGGGGAATAGCCTTGCATTGGGCCTCTGCAAGAAAACACCAGAAGAAACACAAGATCTACCTCCAGGGTTTTGAAAACAGGGCTATTGAGGATCACTAACTCCGACCCCCCCCCCAAAAAAAAAAAAAATGGAGACTAGCAGCATATGAAGGGGTTCAAGATGCTTCAGAAGTTGTTGATACAGGAACACAGCTCCTCTTGACACCTTGGCTGTCTGTGCTGCACTGGATTTTCAGACAGAAGTTTCCCTCTACGCGTCACGTAAGCAAAAATACATGGAATACACAGGTAGCATCAGTCACATAATGGGACCAAAAAGGGAACCCCATCCACCCAGGAATCCTGGAAGAGGTCATGGACTGGCCAGAAGGCAGAGATTTCAGAACATTTCTGAATTCAGAATTCAGAAATGAATTCAAAATTCTGTTCTTCAGAATTTTCTGAAGAACAACATAGCCAAGAAGCACCACCTTACAATGAATTATCAGAAGGTGAAAGGCACTATGCTCTGTTCACCATCTACCTGTCCTGTTGTAGGAAGACATCACAGGTGGAAAGCTTTTGTGTAGAGTTCCACATGACAAGTAATGGAAGCCATCAAAGAAGAAGCTGAGTCAAGTCATTTTTCAGAAGTGAAAGTCATTCATCTGGGCCTAGATATTGCCAAATGAGAAAAGTGGTCAGTACTCTACCTCTACACTAACTCATGGATGGTTGCAAATGCCCTGTGCATGTGCTACTGCAGTGGAACCAGACCAACTGTCAGTGCAGAGGTAATCCCACTTAGGTTTCTGCATTGTGACAAGACATCACTGCCTAAGTAGAAAACATAGCTTTGAAGGTACATCATGTGGATGCTCACATACTCAAGAACTGTACCACTGAAGAATATCAGTGCAATGAACAGGTAGGTGAGGCTACCAGAATTGTGTCTCCAATTGACCTGGGACAGGAACTTAGCTGTGACCTATTTGTAGCTCAGTGGGCCCATGAATCATAGAATCATAGAATCATAGAATATCCTGAGTTGGAAGGGACCCTTAAGGATCATCAAGTCCAACTCTTGACACCGCACAGGTCTACCCAAAAGTTCAGACCATGTGCCTAAGTTCACAGTCCAATCTCTTCTTAAATTCAGACAGGCTCGGTGCAGTGACCACTTCCCTGGGGAGCCTGTTCCAGTGTGCAACCACCCTCTCTGTGAAGAACCCCCTCCTGACGTCCAGCCTAAATTTCCCCTGCCTCAGCTTAACCCCGTTCCCACGGGTCCTGTCACTATTGTTAATGGAGAAAAGGTCTCCTGCCTCTCGACACCCCCTTACGAGGAAGTTGTAGACTGTGATGAGGTCTCCCCTCAGCCTCCTCTTCTCCAGGCTGAACAGGCCCAGTGACCTCAGCTGTTCCTCGTACGTCTTCCCCTCAAGGCCTTTCACCATCTTTGTAGCCCTCCTCTGGACACTTTCCAACAGTTTCATGTCCTTTTTATACTGTGGTGCCCAGAACTGCACACAGTACTCGAGGTGAGGCCGCACCAGCGCAGAGTAGAGCGGGAAACGTTGGGACATCTAGAGAAAGATGCAGCATACAAATTCGCTAGAAATCAAGAGATGGACCTGACCACTGAGGCTATCAGTCAAGTCATCCATGAACGAGAAATGTGTGCAACAATCAAGTGAGCCACACGAGTGACGTCTCCCCAGAGTAAAGGGAAGTGGCTGGGCTATCGATATGCCAAGGCCTGGCAGATTGATATGATGGACCACTGCCAAGGCAATTGCAACATGCTTGCCACGCAGCTATTGGTGGCTGGAAATGTTATCCTTAGGTCAAGACTACAGAAACATACCCTGTAAACCATGCCACTGCCCCTAACACCATCTTGAGCCTTGAAAGACAAGGTCTGTGGCAACAGATTACCCCAGGAAAAAAAAAAAAAAAAAAAAAAAAGAGTCAAAAATCAGTACTTGTTTCCAAGATTACCTCATAGACTCCTGTGCCAAGAAACATGGAGTTGATTGGGTACATTATAATCCCCTATCACCCACAGGTCTGCAGAAAATTTGAATGATATAAAGGCTGTTAAAGACATGGCTGGGAGCATTGGCCACCAGGGAATGGAAGTACTGGGATGTAAATGTGTAGAAGTCACTTGGCTGGTTAACACCAGAGACTGCTAACCATCCTGCCCAAACAAAGCCCCTACATACTGTGGGAGAAGATAAGGACACATGTAGAGAAGTGGCTGAGTGCCATGGTTTTAGCTGGGATAGTGTTAATTTTCTTTGTAGAGGCTCATATGACGTTATGTTTGGGATTTGGGGTGAAAATAATGATGATGAAACACAAATGCTTTTAGTTGTTGCAAAGCAGTGCTTACACAGAGCCAAGGACTTTTCAGCTTTTTGTGCTCGCCTGCCATCAAGGAGGCTAGAGGTGCAGAAAAAGCTGGGAGGGGACACAGCCAGGACAGCTGACCTAAACTCACCAAAGGGATACAGATGATCTTAAAGGTCCCTTCCAACCTGAGTCATTCTGTGACCATATGACCATATGGCATCGCACTCAGCAATAAAAACTGGAGTAAAGAAGGAGAAGGGTCATCACATCCAGAGTGATGGTGTTTGTCTTCCCAAGAAACAGTTACACATGATGAGCCCTGCTTTCCTGGAGGTGACTGAACTCATGCCTGCCGACAGGAAGCAGCGAATGAAATCCTTGTTTTGCTTTGTTTGCATGCACAGCTTTTGCACATGTTTTCCCTAGTAAAATGTCTTTATCTCAACCCATGACTTCTCACACTTTTAGCTTTCTGTTTTCCTATGCCATCCCACCTGATGAGAGTGAGTGAGTGGCTGTGTGGTACTTAGCTGCTTCTTGGGGTTAAACCACAACACCAGGAAAGGTAACATGGACTACTCCTTTGCTGGGAAAAGACAAACCCATTCACAGGATTGTCTTTGCTCTTGGACCCTGGTGCAGTTGGTGAGTAATGAGGGAAAGTGGGAAAATCTAGCATGAACCTCAAGGAGATTTAATGCTGGGGGGAACTATCCTATACCGGGGTTGTAGGTTATAACAAGTACCACAGCAGCAAACACGTGAACCAACGGAATGAACCTCACAAGGAGACAGGCAAGTGTGGCATTGTTATAACCCAAGCCAGTCTTAGCAGCCAACAATCCAGCACACTGTTTCTCCTGGCCTGAGCAACCACCTCGACAGATGGAGCCCACATCAGTGACTGTTCTTATGAACATTTGGTGGGGAAAATATTATGAAGCTCTCCTGGTACAGCTTCATGCCATTCTTTCACATTCTGTCATCTGTTACCAGGGAGCAGAGACCAGCACCTCCCTCTCCATTTCCCCTTCCCAGGAAGTTATAGAGAGCAATGGGGTCACCTCTCAGCCTCCTTTTCTCCAGACTAGACAATCCAAGTGTCCTCAGCCTCCCCTCACAGGACATGTCTTCCAGCCCCTTTACCTGTTTTGTTGTCCTCCTCTGAACACTTGCAAGTATCTTAACATCCCTCTTATATTGTGGAGACCAGAACTGAACACATTTCAAAAAGAAAAAAAAAAATTATAACATTACACACAACTAAAGACTACCATCTGATCACAGTAAAAGTCAACAGTATTACATTGAAAAACAAAGGCTGCCATTAGTGATAAAAATGGACTCTAAAAATGAAGGGAGGAAGGCAGGAAGGGGGAAGGGAGGAAGGGAGGAAGGGAGGAAGAGGGAGGGAGGGAGGGAGGAGGTGGGGGAGGATTTATAAGTGAGAAAATATAAAATACAGCTTATATGCTTGGAAGTCGTCTGCAAAATTTTATCTGATAGGCCAAAAATACAAGGAAAAATTCATTAAACCACCACCATCAACAACAAAATTTTTCTGAACTATAGCATCTAAAAGGCTGCCAGACAAAAAGCTAGGCTGAAAATTCCTACTTTTATCTAAAAGGAGCACACAAGAAAGATGATTTTGAAGGAGAAAATCTAAATGAACTCTTTCCTATGATGTTCCTCCTGTGGCAGCTATGGGACTCACTGACACCAGAGCACTTCCTCATGGGGATTAGCCCAGGGAACAATCCCAGCCTGGAGTGCAATAAGCAGACAGAAAGAATTGTAACAAACTGAGATCATATGGTCTTCACCCATGGTGAAGAAACAGAGGCACATCTCTGCTAAACTGGGATGTTCAGTAGATTTTACCCTGTGGATTAGATTGGTGTCTGTAGACAAGAAATAAAATGCAGAATGCCACTGTGATTTCAAAAGCTGCTTTGACAGGAACAGCTACAGAGACAGCACTGAGCCTGAATTATACAGTGAACTGAGGAGTGGTAGTGCTGTAATTAAAAAAACTTATAGCTAGAAATACTGGAGAAAATAAAATCCAACATGGCTTTCTAAAGGAAAGAGATGCTTCAAAAGGCTATTGATGTTCCGTTAAGAATTCAGTGAGCATTTGAAAAGGAATTACATTGTTATATCATGTACCTGAACTTCCCAAAAGCTTCTGAAAAATTTGGGCACTAAAAGTACCTAATGTTACTAGGCTGTCACGGAATAAGAGAGAGGGAACCCAGTAATTAATAACTGACTGTAAAAGCTGAGTAGTCAAAAATTGTGACTGGTCAATTTTTACAGCGGAAGAAGGATATCCCATGGGGAGTAAGTTTCAGAGCTAGAGCCAGATTTGCTCACCATATATTCATGAATAGACTGTAAAAGTCCTTCTTCATTGCTATAAAAATAATGAATATTTGTTAGTGAGGTAGAAATTTTTCTGCCTGTAGAAAAGTATTCAGGAAATTCAAACCTAAAACTGACCTCAAAGTCTTATGGAAAACTCTCGTGATGCCAAGTGACTGGGTAATAAATGGCAGAAGAGATTCAATGTCAATAAATGCAAAGTAATGCACATGGCAAAATAACAATCCTAACTATACATATGCAATGATGGGCTCTACATTAACAATTCATGAAAGAGGTCTCAGAATAACTCTGGATAATTTCCTGAAATGTCAGCTCAATGTTCAGTAGTCAGAAAGGCATAAAGACTGTTAGGAAGAGAATTAAAACAAGCATAAAACATAACTACAGCACAGCACAAAACCATGGCTCATCCACAGCTTTCTTGACCATCCCATCCCGAAATGAATGGGCAGACATAGGGGACTATCAGATATGTCTTAATGTAGACGACTAAGTCTGTAATGTTGCCTGGGACATCCCAGCTGAGCTGCTACTTTCTTCTTTCTCTGAAAAAGAAAATCCTCTGCCATGTTCAAAGCAAGGGCAAAATAGTTAAAACATTAAGCTGCAAAGCCATTGCTAGTGTTTTTATTGCCCCCAGGAGCTGTGTTGTAAAAGATAAATCATTTAACAGAAATTTAAATAATCGAGAGACAGTTTCACTCAGTGAACTTGCTATTCTCTTTTTGTCCTTCATAATCTTTCATGTAGATAGTGAGGAAAAAAGAGAGATAGATAAGAGAAGTCCTACTATAAATTGAAAGTTAATAGGAGAGGGGTACTAGACAGGAAAAACATAGATAAGCAGCATATTTTAGAAACCATAAGGCCTTTTCCAGCTTTACTTAATGTTTAAATTGCCTCCTGTCACACTTGAAAGTAGTTCTGATATTATCTGTGAGTTATAAACTAATCTTCTATCTTTACTCTGACCTTCTTCTACTGCAATAGTTGCAAGATATTAGTGACTGAATGACAGAAAAGAGATGTAACTACATGGCCATAATCTGAAGTTGGTTTTGCTGAATAAATATGACAGTAGAAAGCAAACTGGAAAGCTGATCTTGAAAAAGATTTTGGCTGAAGAATAGGTACCTGAACAGTCCATAAAAATTACAAGATGTACTACTGCATGAGATATACCAATAAGGAAAATATCTGTTGCTGAGGTCTTTAAGTTCTGTTACTGTAAATAGAGGTGTGGGTGGGAATGACAAAAGTACATATATAGGAGGATCATGGAACTGCCTACACCACTATTTCTGGAAAGGAAAGCCAGAGGCAGGGAGGGAAAGAACTAATATTGTTTCTTTGTTAAAGGGCAACCTATCTTGTTCACAAATGCACTTCTTTTTCACTTCCTTTCTCATACTGAAAATAAGAGCATTGAAAACATTTATAATTTCTGGATAAATGCCATCTTCATTTCTACAATTCAGTCTCTGTGCATCTGAACAGTCTCTGTGTGCTTACAATCCAGGCAGCCGATACTGCTGCACAGTTTCTGTTTACCTAGTCCGTGGGTTTGCCTAATCTCTTAAGTAAAAAATATAACAATTTGCCTTCAGGAGAATGAGCAAATAACCTCCCCTTAAACAAGAGAGCATTAGCACTGTATTCATTTCCACATGACATTTAAAACTGTAATCCATGCTGTGTGGTGTCTGGGGGATCCTCCTCTCCCTATGACTCACTTCACTTCCTGCCTGGCTTCTGAATCTAATTGACTCTTCCAGCTAATTTCATTTGGATTGTCATTATGATTATGACATTTAACAAGATTCCTTTTATATTTAATACATTTCAATAGTAAATTAAAATGAGAGCTAGCCGCTACTGACATTTGCACTACGTAGGTATTTGCAGTTTTATTTTCCATTCGGTATGATTTCAGATGGTCAGAGAGGAGATTTTGGCAGGGGAGAATTAGCTTTATGCTGTGGTTGATTTTTTACTTAGTTTCTCTCTGTAAAGAATTCACAGGCAAGGTGTTAGTCTAAAACTGAGCTGACCCACATACGATTTGTTGATCTCATTAATCACTGAATTAAGTGATTGAATCTATTGATTGCAATTACAGACTCTCTCTCTCTCATTAATCATGGCAGTAAGACCCTGATTTTCATAGGTATGTGAGGAACTAACTTCTTCTGAAATCAGTGGCAGGATTTGAACAACTTGAAGTTGTTGTTTGGTTTGTACATAATTCCCATATAACCCAACAGATGCAAGGTTTTAGCTATGGCTTACCAACTCTGCACAGTTCAGGAAATCCGAGGATTTATGTGTGTGTATAGATGAGAGACTGAAACAGAGAGAGAGAATAACTGCACAAAATACACGTCCTAAAATTGGTTCCTCTCTGGAGAAACATTTTGACTGCTAGATAAATTACACTGTGTTTGCACTTTTGTGGAGCAATCCTGACATCCAGCGGGCATCCCCCTTACTGCAAGGCACCAGCGCCGTGTCTTCACGGCGGCAGGGCAGGTGATGGGTCACAAGTGGAAAACACCAGAAAGTATCCAGGGAAATAACTTTTTTTTTTTTTAAAAAAAAAAAAAAAAAAAAAAAAAAGGTTTCCAATTGTTTCTTGGATGCATTTCTACTATTTCTATTCATTAGTCTTGCTGTCTGCATTAAATACTGTGTTAAACAGTATTTCAGGTCCTAGGATCATGGCACAGAAAGCTTCCTGGCATGCTAAGCCTTACAGACCATCAGTTTTGCCACGAGTTTAAGGCAGTCAGGGATGCCTAGAAGAAAACCAAACACTTAGGCTGTCATAGATGGTCCATTATGTTATAGTCTGCTGCGAGTTGGCAGTAATAGCTGCTGACTTTGTTCTGGCTGCTTCTCATCTTTCGCAACTACTTCCATAAATTCACCACCATTACAGCAGGGCAAGAAAAAGAGGAGGAGTTTGCCTCCCACCTGGGGCAGAAGGTTGCCATTTTTATGAAAGCAAGGATTTGGAGTGTCATGTATCATAACGAGGACTGTCATAACTTGTGGCTGGCATTGCTAGAGCACAGGTATAAACTAAGCTGGTTGGGTGAGCTGATGAATCTAAAGGTTTTTGAACATTAACTCCTCTTTTCAGCAATTTGCAGTGCCATTTAACATATGAACATGTTTGTCATTCTGTGGCCGCTGCTACATCCATCACTTCCTGTTTTTTTTAAGCCCCAGATTTCATGGCTGCTATGGCTATGTTATTGTTATCTACTCAATGGCACATGGGTGGCTGCATTACACCAGTGGTTCTGCAACAGATTTTTCTTCTGAGAGAAAGAAGGACATCTCACTCCTTGGTTTTTGCATTATTGTTTTGATCAGGGTCTAAACCATAGCAAAGCAACTGGGTCAGCTTCAGCTCTTCACTCTCCCAGCCCTGCAGGCTTCCTTCAAGTCACTAAGGTTGTGCTGGGTAAGGTTATTACTTACAGCCGCCATCTGGTTTCAGCTTTAATACTGAAGGCAAAGAGGCTGGGCATGTTTCTCAGACACAGGTCTGAAGACATTACTGGGATCAGTCCAGCTTACTACTTCGAGATGGATTTGACTCACTTTTTCTGCTGTCTGGCAGATGGCCTGGTGTGACTGCACAACACTGGTTCACATTCAAAAGGTTATCTTCCCAACCAGTCTTAGGCACTTCATTAAAAATTTGTGACTTAAATCCTGAAGGAGCTGCCAGGCCCACCAGGGAGCTGTGATAGCAATCACCAAGCACTGACTCCAGCCGACCCTTGAGGACACATCTGAGTACTGAATACTGCTTAACTGGGAGGACAGTCAAGTTTTAAAGGGGAGAGGAGCAGTGACTGAGTGGAGGCAGGCTGTGTGAGACCCATTTGTTTCTCCTGACCTGCTCCATTTCATCGTTTCACTTGGCCAGCAGTAGAAGCCTGAAGGTCAAGCAAGCAACCATCAATACTCCCCACAGACATATACCACTGCCACATTACAGCCAGGAGACACACGCACATACATACACATTTCATGCATAAGGAGAATGATAGTGCTAACTAAAACGTAAATTCAGGGTTGTCATTTCATTAGTAACTAAGCAGCAATGGCAAAAGCATCCCTCCTCTCCATTCATACTGTATTAAGTGACTGTGCACCTTTCCAGCACACAGCATTACTCTGAAGCCTTTAGAAGAAAATGAGGGTAACCTTTTCTTCAGCCTGCCAAGGAACTATGTAACCTTGTAATTATCTGGCTTTAGATAGAAGAGATACATTGTAATTGTGTACAAAAGAGGTCACAAGTTTATGCATCCTCTGACAGACTGCAGAAAGAGAACTATGGCAGAACCTCTCCAGCAGACCTTTTTAATTTATTTTCCCCAAGTGCATTAAATTTTAATGTCATCTTTCTGACCTGTATGTTAGCACATTTATGAACATGTGATTAACTGGTACCCAAGCAGAAAGCCCAAAGTGTCAAAAAATTGTTTGTTTTTAATTGATTTGGGCTCTCTTCTAACAAATCAATATTGCACTAAGACCAAAAAAAAATATTACAGAGTTTAGAGGGAAGTTAAATGTAGATGAACTAAAATCAATGATTGACATTCAATAAAACCTGTGGTGGTTAGAAACCTACAAGCTGCTCAGTCAGTAATGGTGATGGTTTTGTTTTACAGGACCATCTATGGAGCAAGACTCCCCTACTGGAGATGTACAGCAGAAATACAAAGCAAAAGGTGTCCTTCTTGCTCCTCGGAGCAGAGTAACACAGCAGAGAGACCACACTCTGTGAGCCAAAGCATCCCACACAAAATACTTGTCATGCCCGCCCCCACCAAGTTTTGGTAGGTATCCTGCAGATGAGAGGGTTGGAGGGGAGCTGGAGACACACAACACAGTGACCTGAGCTCACTCATGAGAAGTCAGTGATTCACCCAAGCTCACCTGCTTTAGAGTAAGTTCCTACTGGCATACCAAGGGGCAACACAAAGCTTACAGTTTAACCTCTGGCTCCATCAAAAGTGAAGCTGACTCTGGTGATTCCCTTCTAGTCCACAGTGAAGACTTGACTTATCTTTTAAGATAAAGTAATTCTTATTCCACAGGAAAGAAGCAGTTCCTTGTTTGCTAAGTGTGCCACTGTCAGACAACTGTAGGGTGAAAACACTTATTCAGGTTACCTGCTGAAATAGCCCTGCCTGAGACTACATCCCAAGAGCATCCTCAACTCTACCTATAAGGAATTTGAAGAGATGGAGGAATTTGGAGTGGAAAGACTTTCTGTCTTCCCACTGGGGAAGTCTGGAGACTTGGTATCACTACAGATACACACCACCACACAAAAGAAGAACAAGCTGCAACCCAGTGGTTAAAACTCTTATTAACTGTGGGTTTTTATGATGAAACCTGCTTAAAATAACAAAACAAGCATCCAAAGAGGTTCTTCCAGTGCTTAACTGTACTTAAATGAAAGGATGTTACTAGAATACCTCCTCATCTGTCTGCTGGACAATTTTTAACAAAATAAAAATAAAATAAAAATGAAAATGAAAATAAAAATAAATAAAAATAAAAATAAAAATAAAAATAAAAATAAAAATAAAAATAAAAATAAAAATAAAAATAAAAATAAAAATAAAAATAAAAATAAAAATAAATAAGAAGACACATCTCTGTTTCAGGATGGAGATGTTACCACCAACAAAGCAAAGTACTCCAGAGGCATCATAGCGACTCCAAGTTTTAAAGAGATATCTAGTTCAGAATAGGAGCCATACTGAAAATAAGCCTAAATTCTTCTCCCAAACAAGAAGGTGCATTAAATATCCAGTGTGATACCAACATTGCTCACAGCAATGCAGCAGCAAAGGACTGACTCCAAAGGACTCACTGTTACCTGTGGAGGAACATCACTCCCCATCTTCCATCCACCCCCTTTCCACCCCTGCCCCACTCACCTCTTCCCAGGCAGGAAACCCGTGAGGGTCAGGCATTACCCACTGTTCTCAATTTGCTGCCCTGCAGCTCCCATGAGTACTGAAATAATGCTTGCTTAGTATTTGCCTGCACAGGTATATTTAAGCTATGTTCAGAGAGAATGGGGTTGGTCTTTGTCTCTTAGAACTTGAAGCCTTTGCAAGCAGCCTCTGGATGCTTGTAGTACAGGACTGCTTCACCCCCTTCTCCCTCCAAGCTCAGAGAGAAGCATCAGCTCCTGCAGATGAACTGGACAAGCTGGGTTGAGTATAAACTCTGGGGTCCACAGCAGGAGAGGGAAGGTGGACTAAAAGAAAGGCAAGGCAGAAATAATACATATGAATTTAAAATATATATATATACATATATATATATAGTATGACATGGTCCAGGCATGGGTGTTCAAGCACCATTTTTCTGTGCCTATAGCAACATTTTCCTGCTGGGGAAGGTGAGAGAGTAAACTGTGCTGAACAGCATATACAAAAATGCCTTTCAGGTAAATGCTTCCTATCTAAATTATCAGGAAAAAAAAAAAAAAAAAAAAAAAAAAAAAAAAAAAAGCAGGAGCTTTTTTCCCTTCCATTTTGATTCTCTCTCAAAATAAATAAGTAAACAAAAATAAAATCCCTAATGTTAAATTCAGTGGGTGTTACGGTGTTGTACTTATTCCTTCTCATAAGGACTACAGTGGCATTTCTGCCAAGTTTGCTTTGTGTATGGAGGGTGCCTGGACAGCTAAGGGATGGTGAATGTGTCCTGTTATCCAGGAGAAGAGGCTAGAGTGTTTTGAACCTCATTCTGAGACATCTTTTCTTGCTTTTAAAACCACGTGTATAGCCTCCTATTCCTGACCATTTCTATCTGCCCCTCCTAAGCCCCAGAGGTCAATCAGAATTTAGATATACCTGAAGAAGCAAGCCTGGTACCACCACACTCTGATTGTGTATTTGACTTTGTGGTCTAAAGGGCCTTGCTCCTTTTCAAGGTATGTGCAGTGGGCATTATTAGATGTTCCTCAGGTGGCATCAACCTTTTTCTACAATGATCTTGGAGACTGAGAAAAGCAAAATCACTCCAAAGCACACTTGGGCAAAGGGCAAACATCTGATATTCATGTTATCTGGGGAGTGTGAATGCAGCACATGAGAAAGAATCTTCCCAGGGAAGTCTGGTAAGACAATGTAAATTGTAGAATGAGCCTAGCACAATGGAAAAGGAATGAGCAGGGAAGACAGTCCAAATTTCCCTTTGCGCCTAATCGCTAATCAGAATAAAATTTCTCCAGCATTGTTTTCTCAGTGGTTACAATAAACAAGACTGAGAAGGGTAAGTGATCGTGATACAGAGAGACATAAAATATACTATAGCTCAGAGAGGTCTGGTTTTCCATGAAAGAATTGGCCCTCTCCCTTCACTTCTGCCCTCTAACAATTTGGTCGTTTCAGGGGAGACAATTCTGAATTCCATTATCCTCCTGAGATGGGGAAAAAAATGTAAAATTAATGCCTGAAAACGGAAGGTCTCACGCAGGGCATTTGAGGGAGTGGGAAGATGAAGGGCAGGAGAAACAGGGCAGCATTGTACAGATACTGGGTCTCGGCCAAATTTCTCTGCTTGTTACTTTTTTCAGAGCCTCAGGGAGTTTGCTTTTTCCAGCTTTATTGTCTAAACTGAGCTGCAAAAAATAGATTCTTTAAAGTTTTATCTCCTCCTTTAATAATATTCAATCTGAAGTCTCTTTCCTACATATAAATTCTTAATATTTTTTTTCTTGAGATCTTCTATTTAAAAATAAACAAACTGTATGTGAAAGGTGGTTTTGATTTTGCTTTTCAGCATTTGAAACACAAACCAAATCTGCTAAGGTCTTCTCTGTTAAAATATGGAGAGGGTTTCTACTTTTTTCCAACAATTTAATAAAGGTTCCTGTACCCTGCTGGGTGCATTTTGAAGTAAAAAGAAATGATATAGAATATATTATTGATCATTCCTGGTGGAACACCAGCAAAGATAAATCATATGGAACTGCACAGTTCATTAGACATTGACAGGGTGAGGTACTGCCCTTCTGGAGCATGTGCTGCAGACAGCAAGCAGATGCATTATAAAATACCTTCTTTTTATTTAACTCTTCAGGGGCCCCCAGAACTTGGAAGAATTGCTTTTGGAAAAGTTTCACTTTCTTTCAGCTTGATCAAGCACTTGTGGTACATACACAGAAGACTAGGGAAAGCTTTGCTTACGTGGAGAATCCACTAGAAAGCAAAGAGCTCACTTTCTGGAAAAACTGAGTTGCCCTTTATAGTCCGGGATTGTTTCCTTCCCATTTAAAACCCATCTGTTCTAAAGCGTTCAAAGACACAATAGTGCAGAGTTTAGAAAATCAGAATCCTGACATTAACATTAAAAATGGAAAGTCACTGTTTCCTGTGATTATTTATACATCTAATGATGCCGTTGTCAGCATTACTGATGCCGTTCACCAGTAATTGTTACTTGCTTTTCCTGCCACTACACAAATAGTAGAAGCGGGCACAGGCTCACATACATCACTGCAGCTTATGACGCCCACAAATGGATTAATCAGCTCTCATTAGTTGCTAAGTAACAGTGCCCTGACCTTAGCGTATGTTTAGCCAAGGAGGGACTTGGATGCAGCGATGTTTCACGTGTGCGTGGCTGAACACCCATTGCCACCACACCTGCCACTGGGCACGCTGCACAGCCAGTACCTCTGCAAGCTGTACTACACTGTTAGGCAAATATGTTGGAAAATAAGATGACTGTTCACATCATGACATGTCTTACAGTTTCCTTTGGCATGTCTCTTATTCCCCAGTGTCAGAGACTGCATGATGCAGATGTGGCCCTGTGGGGCCACTGCAAGGCTCCAGGAGCAGTAGGGTCATTCTTTATTTTCCAATTTACGAGTTATTCTGGTCACACCATATCTGGTATGGCACATTTTTAATTCTGCAGTTAATGTTACTTAGATGTACCATATAACCTTTCAAGATCACAGCCAGCACCATAAAGATCACAAGCAGGTGAGAAATAGTCTTTGCACTGAGACAAGTGTATCAGAAAAAATATGTGAAACATGAAAGAAATGAAGTGATATGCCCATTTTGAATGAAGTGATACGCCCATAAGGGCAAGTGTAGGGTCCTTCACCTAGGGAGGAATAACCCCAAGCACCAGTACAAGCTTGGGGCTGACCTGCTGGAGAGCAACTCTGCACAGAGAGGGAGGCCTGGTGAACAGCAGGATGACCATGTGCCAGCAGTGCGCCCTTGTGGCCAAGAAGGCCAGTGACATCCCACGGTGGATTCAGAAGAGTGTTGCCAGCAGGTCAAGAGAGATGATCATCCCCCTCTACTCAGCCCTGATAAGGCCACACCTAGAGTATTGTGTCCAGTTCTGGGCTCCCCAGTACAAGAGAAACATGGAGCTACTGGAGTGAGTTCTGAGGAGGGCTATGGAGATGATGAGAGGTGTGGAGCAGCTGTCATATGAGGACAGGACGAGAGAACTGGGACTGGTTAGCTTGGAGAAGAGAAGACTGAGAGGAAACCTCACTAATGTATGTAAATATCTGAGGGAAGGGTGTAGAGGGGATGGAGCCGGTCTCTTTTCAGTTGTGCCCAGTGACAAGATGACAGGCAATGGGCACAAACTGAAGCACAGAAGGTTCCAGCTGAATATGAGGGGGCACTTCTTTACTGTGAAAGTGATGGAGCACTGGGACAGGTTGCCCAGGTGTGCAGTCTCCTTCTCTGGAGATATTCAAAACTTGCCTGGATGCCATCCTGTGCAATGTGCTCTAGGTGATCCTGCTCAGCTAGGGGTGGGCATGGGAGGGTGAACTAGATGATTTCCAGAGATCCCTTCCAACCTTGGCCATTTTATGATTCCATGACTTCACTGGTGTCAAGAGCAGCCAGTGAAGCACAAGGAAATGTGCTTGGACTTGTGCAAAGGACTTGTATGGAGTCTTAGGTTGAGCTGCAGCAAAGTCAAGTTTCTGTTTTGTTACTTTACCGTAGCTCAGAGAAAATATTCAGTCACCATATCCTGCTCCAGAAACTGATTTTTCACACCACAGCCTTTGTATACGTTGCATGTAGTCTTTTGAGTAGGAGCTCCAAATAGATTAAAGGGGTAAGACAATGTAATGGACATTGTTTTATTTAGGAAAAAAAAAAAAAATCTTGGGTAAATTAGCTGTTTGACTCAGGATTAAGGCCAGGTCCACTATATTAAAAAGATACAGCCCTCTGTACTTTCATGGATTTTATTAGAATGAATACAGACATTCAAATTCAGCATATGGATAACCACATCTAAAACTACTGTTTGTTGTTTTTTATTTTGAAAAAAAAAAAAAGAAAAAAAAAAAAAAGGCTTTAATTCAATAGTGACATCAAGATGTCATTAAGATTGCATCAGGGAATTAATGGAGGAACATTAATAATAGGTTAAACCACCAATTAGTCAAATCACCAAATTAATGCAGCAGGAGATTGAATCATGAGATTAAAATAACAAAGAATCTTTACTTTCCAATTCTTCAGACTGGAAGGAAGTAGCATGTTTGCTTTAGCTTAAACTTGTAACTAAAAGATTTTGCCCAAGGCAATAAAAGCAATTAATCTGTTTTTAAGAAAATACAGAAATCAGATTGTGGTTTATTTTGAGTTGTGACAGTGCTAATTCAAGATTTTTCCTTATAGCTCACCTCTGTCATGATGACAAATATTTCCTTTTCCTACCCACATTCTCAAGACATAGATTTACCAGCTAATTTAAAAAAAGAAAATATTTAATAAAGATAATAATAAAAAATATTTTTTGTGTCTCTTTTATTAACCCAGGAAAATATCTAGTAAAGTATACTAGGCTAAATGCAAGATTTGTTTTTGAACATCTTTACATGCACTTTTCAGAGGGGTATAAAAAGACACCCCACCTATGCCCTAACAGATGAGAGAGACATTTGTTTTGAAAAACAATAGAGAAAGTGAAAAGAGAGAGAGAGAGAAAATGCAGCAGGTTTAAACTCGTCTGCCTTCTAATTTGCACCAAGGGGAAACACAGATTACAAATATGACTCCCAGTTTAGAAGGACCTAAAGAAAAAACTTTGGTGGTTTTTTTGCATTTCCATAGGACAGGTCTAGTTAAACTGCTGGCTGCTCAGGGTCTTCATTTGCTCCCTCACCTACTCTATCTCCACAAGTGTCCTGGATGCCCCTCCACATGTCTCTGCCAGCCTGACAGAGCATGTGGAACTTGAACTTTGCCACTGCTTCTTGCAATGCTACCCACCAAGTTCTGGGGACAGTCCACTGGCTGAAAACACAGTTCAACCTGGCTCAAGGACTTCAGAAGATAGACCACCACAAAATGCCTGTACAAGGCATTTGCTTTCTGGAAACACCCGCCCTTGAAGTCTCAGGCAATAAATACCTTCCCAGGGCACATACTCAAAGAGACATCCCCCTTACCCTTCTCTTGGGTAGCAGCGACAATATGCCATATAGCACCAGCATCTGACAATCAGCCCACATGTGCCACATGGATGGCTGGGGCCCCTGTGGCACTTCTGAAATAGCATGACTCATCACTTGACAGCTTCTAACATCAGCCCGCAAAATAAGGGCATGGGGAAAGGAGACTGTGTCTGTGCAAATGGTTATTTCTGGTTTCTAGTGACTGCCACAAAGAAGTAAGAGACATCTTTGAGGTTAATACCAGCTGAAGGTTGCAATAAACAAGCCAGTTTCACCAAACAGTGTCAGAGGAGGCCACTCAAAGTATTTATTTCTCCGAATAGTCATTTTTGTAGCGTACCCACAATCCGCAGCAGTCATACAGATTTTCAAAACATATGAGGATAGTTTCTTAGCCACTGTTTTCATGTAACTCATCCTGATTTTCCTTTCTTTTGCAGCCATGTTCACATGAAGGTTCTTCCACTGTCTATTTTGCAAACTGGCAATAGTTTGTAATCACTATCAATACACAAAACAATGAGCACAATTGCTCTAGAAAAGAAGGAAGCTGTCAGGGTGGGTTTGTTTCTTCGTGTTTGTTTTTGTTTTTCTAAGTCAGATATGCTTTTGATGTTGGTTAATACCTGGGCAAGTGACCATATGAATTAAAATAGAATACTCCATTGCTGTCCAGAACAATTTGCTAATGGGATTTTTAAAGTATGAGAAGACTTTACCTAAATGGACAAGATAAAAATAAATAGATTTGATTTAGAGAAGAGAAAAAGTGAAGGAGAACAGTTTAAATCTTTTTGGTGTACTTCATAATGAAGGATAAAATTCTAGTTCATTATCTCTTTAATACAGAAGTCTGGGAAAACAAGAAGCTAGATTGGGGAAACTAAATCCAGCTAGCTCTCTTTTTGTTTTTTAAGATGCCCTAACAATAATGCAGCAGGGTGAAAAGATCAGGACCACTTTATACACATTGTGCTAATTACTGCAAGTACTTAAAGTTGTAATTAGCTTATTATACTGCAGAGAACCTAACATGGCATGTCTTTCAAAAAAAATTTCTCTCCAGATCATTAGTGGGAAAGCTAACAACATCTGCTTCAAATAAAATCAACCAATTAGCACAGGCAACTTCGCATAGTTTGCAATCAGAGAATTATATTGTGCCAAGTGCTAATTTCAATGTGAATTCTATCTGCTTCTTATATCCCACGCTTATCTGCCAGCACAGCTGGTGTTTAACACCACTGACTTCAGTGAAGTCTCCAAAAACTTATGTTAATTTGAAGTAACCTAATCAGAAGTGTGCAATACAGACTGGGCTTGATCTCAGCTTAATTAAAACTGACCTTGTCGTTTCACTGCATGTAAAACACCAGTATCTCACCATTTATCACCCAGCAATGATAAATATGCAGCTTATGTGAGAATCAGGGACGACAAGCTCCATACTAAAGGATCTATTTTCAGATATCAAAGCTTGATTTTAACATACTGTAAAATGCCACTCGCTTGTGCCTGCCAGCAAATAATTCATATAGTTCAGAAAACCCAAAATAATCTCCAAAACCTCCTTCCAAAATTCCCAAACAGGGCACTACTGCCAGACTTTTTCTTTTGGTTCATTGTGAGAATCACACATCAAAAGCAGGCTATTGTCACTGACAGTAGATGGGAAAGAGAAATGAAGCTTGTGCTTGTTCAGTGTTGATGTTACACTTTTCCAAGTGGGAAAATGAAGACAAACCTGAACATGAAACCAAAGGCTTTTGCAGGAAACTCAGCATAGTAAAACATAATAATCAGAAACCAATTTGTAATGTAATTAATTTATTTATTGCATTTTCTGTTTTAAATCAAATACTGTCTATTTTTGAACTTGAGTGTATTTTATCAGTTACGTTTTCTGTCAGGTAGAAATGGTTTCCAGGGTCTAGCTATAAACGTTCAATTTTCTGTTTTCTATGGGGTTAACAATGGGAAGTAAGGTTGCAACATCTGTTTTGATTCATTCTCTGAAGGACTCTTGCCCTCATTCTTCACCCATTGGACATGTTACATGGGTGTTACTTTTCCTCCTGGGACTCCCCACAGCAGATCCTTGCAGTAATGTCCCTATGGGACCTACACTGGGGCCTGAACAGGAGCATAACTACAGGGGCCACTCCTAGCATAGACATAGCTCATACTAGCAAAATAGCTAAAACCTTTTGCCACTCTGTCTGATATTGGTTCACACAGCAGAAAAAGTACTAATGAAAGCACTTTTCCTGTCAGGCTAACTGCATTATTGCTAGGGAGTCAGACACAAGACAGCTTGTCTCAGTGGAACAGTAGTGACCAGCCATGCATGCAGACACAGCCTACTGCAAATGTAAGGTAAATTACACCAACTCAACTCTTTCACCAAGACTGCAGACAATATAGTTGACCTCATGCTTACTGAGGGCAAAAGTAAGCACAGTCAACTCCTAAAGCTCTGTTGGGAGTGCACTGGGGCATCTGTCCAAGCCAGGTGCTTGCTGAAGAGAGGAAGAAACACAACTAGAGCATCACTCATCTTGAAGCAGAGACCTAAAACAAGCAAATAAACTGAACTTCAAAATGCCTTCAAAAAGGAAGTGGAGTTTAGTATGACTGACTCAGATACACCCATCCATGCTGCAGATGGCAAAGTGAGTTTAATTGCATCCAGGCTTGACCAGCTTGCCATGTCAACCCGGTAGATGTAAAGCTGTTTCCAGAAACAAATAGACAATAAAATACCACCCTTACCCCTAACATCTATGGCTGTAGCATGAAGGTTTCCAGTGATATCCAGTCTAGTTCTCTGCTTACTGTTCAGACTCCCCTTCTTTATAAACTGTTTCCCCCTGTACCATGATCTGGTAGCTGGGTTACTTCCTGCAGTAGAGGTAAAGTACTTGCAGGAGGTTAAAGGTAGTCTCTTCTAGTGCAAGGTAGTCAGCTTCTTATTTCAGATAGGTTTTTACAAAATTTTAGCATATCCAGAATCATCATCTCCTCCTCCTCTCTCACATCACGTTGCTTTTGAAGTCACTGGTTTAGTATTGGAAGAGATAAGCAGTTTAAGTGACCGCAGAAGGATAGTAACTAGGTGAATAACTTTGTCATATGCAGCAGCAGGAATAAATAATGAACAATAATCATGACCAAAGACACTGTGCTTGGTAGCATCACAACATTTCCATCTCACCCTTCCGTCTCTGAGACACTGTGTGTCCATATGCATACTAATACAAATGTATGGCTGTGTGTGATATATGCACACATAGGAAACAGATATAATTCCCTTACGGCATGTATCTGTTCTTATACATGTGAATTTAACATCCTAGGTATTCAATCTATAATAAAAGCTCCCTCTAGAACAATGACTCACACAAAGCAATTGAAAACATATCCAACAGCTCTTTTGAGGAAGGCTGCATATTACACAGACAAGTCAAGTAGGTAACAGTTTATGACAAAACATAAATTAAATTGATCATCATGGACTCATTGTTAGGACTGGATCACTTAGAGAATAAAGCCAAGAACAATTCCTTCCCAAGTTAAACTTCACTGCATATTGTAGGTGGCAAGACAAAAGCAGAGAAACCTGGAAATCTACCTCTAATAAAGGCTCTGTAAATACTCTCACAAGTTAAAGAAGCAGTAGAAGAAGCTCTAGAGGTTACTTAATATGGAATATTAAGGAACTGCAGTATCAAAGCTGCATCCTAGTCAAGCCTTTTAAGGAGGATATAAGCCTTGCAAGAAATGGTTATGAATGCCAACACTCACAGGTTTAGCCATTTTTGAGAAAGCCTTTTGATTAAAAAATGTTCTGAAGTGTTGTTGGATCTTAATTTTGATTTAGTAGATGCTTTCTTCTTTTTATACACTACGTAGTAATGGTTTTGAGCTCAAGAAGTTCAAAGGTGTTTGTTATCATTTACCTTCTCGCATGGAACCACACAAAACACACTCCCACTCCGACCCCAGAGGCAGCTGGTCAAAACTGAAGTAAATTGGCTGTGCTTGGAGAAGACAATAGTTATAGAGTTATAAAAAAAAATCATGTTGGCTCAAAACTATGTCCTAGACCACAATCAAGGGAAAAAAAAAAAAAAAAAGGAAAGAAAAAAAAAAAACACTATGCTGTTTTGAAGCTTTTTATAGACTGCTAATTATTACTGTTTTTTCATTAGTTCTTAAGCAATGGCTACATAGTTGGCTTTGTGGAAAGAATGTACATCTACGGTGAGGTTGTACTGTAGGCCAGGTAGAATCGCAGAATCACAAAAAGATTTGGGTTGCAAGGAACCTTAAAGATCATCTAAGTCCAAACCTCCTGCCATGGGCAGGAACACCTCCCACTACACCAAGTTGCCCAAAACCCCATCCAGCCTGGCCTTGAACACCTCCAGGGATGGGGCATCCACAGCTTCTCTGGGCAACCTGTGCGAGGGCCTCACCAGCCTCTGTGTAAAGTATTTCTTTCTTATATCTAATCTAAATGTAAATTCTTCCTGTAAAGCTGTTACCCCTTGTCCTATCACTACATACCCTGAAAAAGAGTCCCTCCCCTGCTGTCCTGTAGGCCCACTTTAGGTCCTGGAAGGCTGCTATAAGGTCTCCCTGGAGCCTTTTCTTCTCCAGGCTGAACAACCCCAACTCTCTCAGCCTGTCTTCATAGGAGACATGCTCCAACCCTCTGATCATCCTTGCGGCCCTCCTCTGGACTTGTTCTAATACTTCTGTGTTCTTATGCTGTGTTCAGAGCTGAATGCAGTACAGGTAGGATCTCATGAGTGCAGAGCAGAGGGAGAGAATCACCTCCCTCACCATATTGTCCACATCTGTTTTGATGCAGCCCAGAATACAGCTGTCTTTCTGGGCTGCATGTGTATACTGCTGGATAATGTTGTGCTTCTCTTTAACCAACACTCCCAAGTCCTAATCAGAGCTGGTCTCAATCCATTTGGGATTGCCCCAGCCCTAATACAGGACTTTGCTCTTGCCTTGTTGAACCTCATGAGGTTCACAAAGACCCACTTGTAAAGGTCCAAGTCCCTCTGGATGGCATCCCTTCCCTTCAGTGTGTCAACTGCACCACACAACATGGTGTAATTGGCAAGCTTGCTGAGGGTGCATTCAATCCCACTGTCCATGTCACCAGCAATGTTAAATCACACCAGTCCCATTACTGATCCTTGAGGAACACCACTTGTTACTGATCTCTACCTGGAAATTGATCCATTGACCACAACTCTTTGAGTGCGACCATCCAGCCAATTCCCCACCCACCAAGTGGTCCATCCATCAGATCCATGCCTCTCCAATTTAGAAACAAGGATATCATGCGGGACAGTGTCAAACACTTTTCACCAGTTCAGGCAGATGATGTCAGCTGCTCTTCACCTATTCACCTATGTTGTAACGTCATCATAGAAGGCCACTAGCTTTGTCAGGCAAGGTAATCACATTTAGGCTGAGAGAAGCTTAAGAGATGACACAGACAAAAACATGACAAGATGAGTGGAAGAAAGAAGAAACTGAGATAGTAAGGTGTGAGAAGCTAAAGGGAACAATAATTTTCCACTTGGGAACAACAACAACAAAGGTAATTCTCTAGTTGAAAGTGCAAAGAATTAACAAAAGTTATAGATTTACAGTTTAAAAAAAAAAAAAAAAAAACAACCTGCACCTCTACCATTAACTTTCCCATCTCATCCACAACCCCCCAATTATCTTGAGCTCTATCTCACCATGACTCTTGCAGTCAGGAGAAAATCTATTAACAGAAGGTTAATTAAATTTTGCATTTTTCCTTACAAACATAATTGGTTCAAACAAAGACTCAGCCATCCTCCAGATGCTGGAGAAAATCTGATCACTTGACCAGAGAATTGGAAACCAAGTTAAGGATCATATAACAAAGGACTCTGGAAGTGGATAAAAATCCTGGGCACAGAGGTCTCTTGTTGACAAGAATAGGAAAAGACATCTGACTGAAGGAGTAAAATTGCATCCTACCCTGAAAAATCACCACACTTAACCTACCCTTTATGCACCCTGCTCTTCCTCTCATATTTGCAAAGCCCAGCATGCATATCTGAAGCCAAAAGATTTGTCTGGATTCAGATAAAAGGAAAAATTAAACAGACTGCTTGCTCTGGTGAAGCTTGTCAAATCTCACACCTCCTTGGTTTCTTCCTTCAGATTGGTGGCTTTCACAGGAAAGGAACAACATCTTGCTAAGTGGAATGGAAGAGATGAATTACTGTTAATCACATCTGTAATAAATATAGACATATTAGTCCACACTTTTCAAAAGTTTAAAAATCACACATCACAACTCCAAAGGAAAAAATACAGCCTAGACCCAAATAAATCTATATTTATATTTTTATGTAATTGTATATGAAGCTTAAATATATTAAGTTAACTATATATTTCTGTAAAGTGAGTCTTTTTGCTTTCTTTTAAGCAAGTAATAAAGCTACTAAATCACGCACCCTGCTCCCCTCTTCGTCCTCCATATCATTTAACTACAAGGGAAAGAAATGGCAATACAATCCTGTGCCCTTCAACTGAGTTTTGTGGAAAGCCTGATCCTAGATAATACATGCAGATAAAATCTACAAGTTTGGAGCTACCTGGAAGAGAAGGGTTAAGAGTTCTAGGGTGCAAATCCCACCAAAAACTACATCTGAACTATGTAATAATGCAGCAATTTAGCCACCAAATACTTAGAAGCCTGTTCTAAATATATAAGTAACTTTTCAGTGTCTCTTTTGAACATTACTTTCAAGTTTGTACAGTTGTTACTTTAGTCCTGCAAAGGAAAGGACTTAGTTTTTAATCTGAATGTCTGCAATAAATACTGCCTCAGATGTCTGTGTCTTCATGAGAGTGGTTTTAATTCCTTGCAAAGTGGTGTCATAGTCAATGCTGCCACTTAACAGAGCATTACCAAAATGCTTCATTCTAAAATGTGCTACATTTACTTGAACTACCTAACTGGAAAATTAAGCCTATTACATAATTTTCAGAACAATAAAATTAAACTCTTTGTGAAATGTGTATTGGCAAAACTGGCAACATGCCAGCTATCTTCAGCAAATTAATTGACTAGTAATATTTTTGTAGGGTATTACTGAGTTTGGGCAGGACACTGTGAACTTATTCACAGAGACAGCTGGTATCCCTACATCAAGGGACTGTACTGAGTCTGCTGTTCCACCACATAGTTAGCCTCAAAGCATGACAGGCACCACAAACCAGCACTACCCCCTGGCAATGTGTCCCACTGGTAGGGAACAAAAATGGGTTCAGAAGTAAGAAAGAAGACAGAAATCACCTTGAGAAACCAGGCTCCCCTACAGGACCTTCTGAAGGCTCTTCATGAGACCTTATTCTGAAAAGTGGTCTGGGTACTCCTGCATCTCACTGACGCCAGAGAAAAGTGAGGGTGCACAGCATTTTGCAGCACCAAGCAAAGTAGCAGAACTATTTTATAGCTGTTTTGATTGTTTTCTTAATGAATTAGCCACTACCATAGTAAATCGACCTCAAAGACGAGAAATGGCCATCAGAAGAAATAAAAGGAACTGAGCCTTGACAGGACCAAACAGAATCAGGTCACTCTTTAATTACTCAAGCTTTAAAATTTATATTCATACTAGATGGGAGTGAAATCATAAAGATCCTCACTGGAGTTCTTTCCACTCCTTTTTCTCCTACAGCTGCCAGTGAAAATAATTCATGAGAAAACCAACAGAAACTAGTCCTAATCTGTAGGTGATCAGTTTACCCAGTGTGCTCAAAAAACAGGTCTTAGAGGGAGATCATTGTAAAAAAAAAAAAAAAAAAAAAAAGTAAAATAAAAGAGTTGGTGCCGGCAAAGTAAATAAAAAGAAGATACATCCTCAGAGAGAAGAAGAGGGCTCAGAAATGAGAAACTGAAGATCCTGAGCAGAGGAAAGACCCAGGGATTGATTCTGGAAATCAGGGATATGCATGTATGCATGGAAATAAATGCTGGGATTATCCATGATTCTGAAGTATCAACACCTGAAGAAGCAACTGTGAGTAGCAGCGCAACATGAATCAATAAGACCTTCTGCCCAACCTTCCTGGACCACCAGCAGCCTCCTGTCAGATGAACATATTACTTTGAGGAAAAGCAAATGAGTGTAAGAGACAATCATGTGGGGCAAAAAACATGATCTCACCTGCTGTTAAGTAACCCCAGAATCCAGATCATTTACTCTGACAAAACCCTAGCCAAAGTTTGAACCAAGTGCACATATTCCATTCCAATATAATGAAGTAGGTTCCCAAATCACTTCCTTGCAGAATGCTGAACACAACAAGGGTTTGATTTCTGATCAGTGTTGTCATACTAGTAAAAAGCTAGTACATCACTATGCCTCCTCAGAAACAAGGAGACCATAAGGCTTATGGTGTTGTTCAAGGGTTACTTAGTGTGCTGAATGTCTTGAGTTCATCGAATTCATTTTATATGGACTTG
Organism: Aythya marila; assembly: GCF_965140915.1. NCBI lineage: Eukaryota > Metazoa > Chordata > Aves > Anseriformes > Anatidae > Aythya > Aythya marila. Next base: position 83,785,226 of record NC_139042.1, on the reverse strand, counting down.
TTTTCTAAGCATTAGGCTTCATGCTAATGTCATGTGCCTATAAGCCATGTGTTTTAGTTTTTATACTTTAGCTTGTATATCGTAGTTTATATTTTGTTTATATGCTTTTAGTTTCTATGCCCAAAATCCAGTTTTCACCCCTATGAAACCAAGACTGTTTTCAATCCCTAAGACAATTTTTCACTGCCTCCCTCTTTTAGGGATTCTCTCACTCTTTTATTCCACAATTGAATTCAAGCGGATCTAGTGTCTTGTGATAACATGACATTAGACTGGCAACACTCACAGCTTTCTAGAAATGCCTCATTGACATTCAAGTATCATGACATATTGAAAAGCCTGATGGAAATTATCAGACTTATCAACTCTCAGTTCAACAACACAACAAGAAACTGTTCTCCAATATGATATTGAAGTCTACATACAAAACTCATGGGAGAAGTCTAGACCCATAGAGTCTATTTATATAAATACATCTCAGTACAAGTTGTGTTCCACTACATAACTGTTAAAATTTAACTTCACTCAGCTGCAGGCACATGCTCCAGGATTTTTAAAAGTACAAAGGCAATTCTCCAAATTATATAGCTACTGACAGCTGACTTTCTTGAATTATTCAACAGCAAAAGCTTTTGGGAATCAATGCATCAAGCCGAACAGGGTTTAAATGTACAGTGCTGAAATCGTGAGGTTTAAAATGTACATGATCCTAAAGTGCATAGCCCATGTGTTATACCAATAATGTTTTATACAAAGAAAGTCAAACAGTGTCAGAGTTGAGAACATCTGGATAACTTGCAGTGAATAAAGTGCCAGCCTGAGGGTGGGTAGGTTGATGCAGGTTAATACTGTACGCCGTTCTTCCTTAGCTTTAGCTTGACTCTTTCCCTGGCTATCTTTATCTTTGTTTTCAGGAAATCCTTTTCAATATTATCATTTCTCCTCCTACATTCACAGATACTCAGTTTTATCCTTCACGTTTTGGCAGAGGAGTTCAGGCTTATCAGAAGCTATCAGCCTTCAAAGACAAAGAACATATATCCAATTAAGAGACATTCATACAGCTGAGCCCCCCTGCAGAGCAATGTAGTGTCTTGGCTTCCAGTCACACCAGTTGAGGACTGCTACAAGAAATACTACACTTCAAAAGCACAGGTATGTTTACTGCTACTGCTCTCAAGCAACCAATTATTATTGCAGTAAAATTATAGTACCACAGTTTTGAGTACGAAGATGTAAAGCACTTGGGAGGGGGTTGATTTCCTTTCAGTTGCTGTTTTGCCCCCAGGTTCAAAGCTTCTCCGGTGTTTCGTGTGAAATAAATTCATAATATTTTAATCAGTCTGTACGGTTACTAAAATATAATCTCACTCACAGTGAAATGATGAGTGTGAATCTTCAGTGATTCCATTTGAGGTTTTACTCTGCTAGAACCAAGAAAAATATGCAAAAGAGAAGAAGTGACAGCAACATACAAAACATATGAATGCCATACATTGGGGATTTACCCGAAGATTTCTTCCTGTCTTTTTCTTCAAAAGTGTTACTGCCATAAACATCATGTAAGTGCATGAACTAATGGGTATACTGTCACTGATCTTAAAACATGTAAAATATCTGATGTTATAAATTACTATATATAAAAACAGAAGATAACTTTCTTTAAATTTGAAAAGAATTAGTCCTAGTTCTTTTCTTTTCTCTTTATCAAAGAAATGGGATTGGAGACCCATGATCCTATGACTATGTCTTTCATGTTCTTGCATTCTCACAAATCACCTGCTGCCTCTAACTGCAAGAGGTGAAGGAAAAGCTGTATCAGGAGGATAAGGCAGTGCTCTAAGATCTAAGTGTCTAGGACTGGCCAAGGATTTTAAAATGCCAAATATCTCTCAAGTGACATCCTGTTGGGAGTGACAAGTATTGCTGCAATTCCAATTCAGCAGCAGCTGTGAAGCAGACAACAGGTGTCTTGAGCCAACATTACTTTACATCTATTATTGCTTAATGGGAACAAAAATGATTACAAAGGATCTGCCAACATGATAAAATGCTACAATTACCCTAACAGAGTAATACCTATAGGCACTTCAACAAGGGAAGCAAGGGAATCATTCTCCAGAAAAGCTAAACTCAGTATATCACTTGCATTTTTCTAGTCTGTGGTTGTTTTACTTATTAAAAATAAACAAAAATATAAAGAGACTATGTTTTTCTGATGAAATAAGAAAAGATATACCACAGGGAAGACCAACCCAGATATAAAGTTTCTTATTTTTTGTTACTTCCTTTGTTTAATTTTGTTTAAGAACATTTACTTCACAGGGGTTATTTTCCTCATTCTCAAGAGACAAGATCATATATCTAAAGTCTCCCAAACTTTGGAAATACCCACATATAAATCTTGCAAGGATTCTCTGTGCATTCATGATGACTGTATATAATAAAACATGTATATAATAAAATATGGGGGCTGCTGAAACCTGTTGCCCAGCAGAACCAAGGCTGCCACAGCTCTACATCCCCAGGTCAAGACAACAAGGCATGCATTCCCGTAGGCACATGCACACACACATAGAATCACAGAATCATAGAAACATGGCTGAGGTTGGAAGGGACCTCTGAAGATCATCTAGTCCACCCACCGCTCATCCCCCCACCAATCGAGCAGGATCACCTAGAGCACATTGCACAGGATGGCATACAGGCAAGTTTTGAATATCTCCAGAAAACTCCACAACCTCTCCAGCCAAACTGTGCAAGTGCTCTGTCACCCTCACAGTAAAGTAACCCCTCATATTGAGCTGGAACCTCCTGTGCAAAGCATTAGGGACTGACTGCAGCCCCCATTCCCTGTTCCCCTGAGTTGCTCAGGGGGGAGGAGGTGGAAGAGGGTGGATGGGGGGAGGTGTTTTTGGTTTCTTTCCTTTATTGCTCACTTCTCTAGCTCATTAGTATAGGCAATTTATTTTAATACCTCCCTTCTCTGAGTCTGTTTTGCCCATCACAATAGTTGTTGAGCAATCTCCCTGTCCTTATCTCAACCCCTGAGCCCTTTGCATTGTCTTTTCTCCCCCTTTCCCTTTGAGGAGGGAGACTGAGAGAGTGACTGTGGTGGAGCTCAGCTGCCCACCCAAGTAAAACCACCATGCTCACACAGACTCAGAGAGTGCCAATGGCCTCTCTAGATAATCAGGATAAATGTTCATTAATGGGAAATAGATACACATGTATATAGTATGAATCCATCCAATAGGTGTGCTCCTCAGTTTATCCAGTGCCCGAATGCTGTATCACAGGTCCCTCCAGCTGTCAGAACATGGGTGTGCAAGCCCCACTCTGGCTGCTGGTACAGACCACTCACTTCACAGGTACACACATACACATGCCTTCATAGCACCAAGACCACACTAAATGCCCTCACATGTGCATGTGTGCACACATATGTATCTCTCAGGCCACGCTCCGACTCCACAGTCCCTCTTGTAGTTGGTTTGGAGCCTCTGGTCCCTCCAGTTGTCATTGTTCAGGCCCTCTCACCTCTCTAGTATCTAACCCAGTCTTATGGCTGCTTCAATAGCTTGTTCCCAGGCCATTTTTCCATCTCACCATCTAGTTTTGATATTCACTAATGATCACACACTCATGAATGCACCTTCCTGTACTCCATGTGCTGGCACCTTATGCATGGCCTGTGATTCTAGTCCAGTTGCTGGCACTTAGTCCTACATACAAACACATGTACACAGAACAAAGAATCCCTCACCCAAGAAAACTTAGAAATTGAGCTTGGTGAGAAGACAGGACAGATTGTGCTGAGCAGGAGCTGGCCATGGCCAAACAAGCACTCTGACCAGCAACCTTTTTACACGGATCAGCTCCTAACGCCTCTATTTTCCCAAGTTTGTTCCTCAAAACGCCTCAATCATTCCACTACCTTTGGTTCCTCCACAAATATCCCATTAAAATCTTGTGCTGCAAAATATTCTTCCCTGTTTCCAATAGTAATTTTCAGATCCCCATAGGCAGTAAAGCCCTACTGTCTGAAAGGTGCTCCAGAGACCCTTTCCACTGAGTCATTGTGGCAGGTGTCCCCCCCAGCTATGGGGCTTGGCCACCCTCCTGTGACAGTCCAGAGACTGACCAGAGAAGACTAATATTTAGATTAACCATTGTTCTTCTGTGCTTTTATGCGTATGTGGAAATGAACTCTTTATGATATTACCCAACAAAATTAATGCTGTGTCATCAGAACACATAAGGTGGAATAAGCAACAAGAGAGAGAATAAATGCTGCAGACTGAGACAGAAAGGATGTTCAATACTGCCAGCTGTGTGATGAGTCTGTATTGATCATAAAGAAAGTACCTTCATTATCCAGGATGCAGTTGGCTCCATGCTGATAAGTCATTGCGGAGAACGCAATGATACACAAGAATCAATGCATGCCTCTTTTTCCTACATGGCAGCACAACAATATCATTTCTTCCTACACCTACTCATCTGTCCTTCAGCCACCTGCCTTTACTTCCTAGGAATGAACCAGAATGAACCCTCTTTTTTCTTTTTACTTTTCCCATGTTCTCCTAAGACATACACTTCACTTTCTCCTGCTCGTATAGCCAGGAATTGTACGTAAGAGTACTCTCCATCAGTTGCACCTGCACTTTTCTGATCACTAGAAGTTTGGGTTTTGTTGTTGTTGCTGTTGCTGTTGTTTCCATCCGTACTGCAGAAGCGTGAACAAACCTGGACAAACTTCCATTACATTTGGCTCTGCACCTAACAGCTATGAGCCTGCACCTATTTCATTCTGCATCAGGAAAAGACCACAGCATGAAAATTTATGGCAAAGCTGAATTTTTGTAGATTTGCAGAACTGACAGGTTATGAAACAGTCTCACTTCAGCAACTGAAAGTTAAAGTAAGAATGTTACGGTATAAGGGGAAAGAATAATGACTAGGATATTGAAATCCATAGTTTGGTCAAAGAGAAAACTTCCTAACTACCTCATATGCACTGGTCACCATGACCCTCTCCTGCTAATGAGACCATACACATATCACTCACATTCAGATATTATATCACACAGTGAGATAATCAAATATTTGCTATATCAAATGAGCAGAGAATTTATCACATCTGCTTCATGCAGTCTTCCCTAATCGTGTTATAGGTGTCTGTTCAACCTGCCAGGCATGAAGCAAATTCTGGTCTCATAGCTACTAATAGTTCCATGTTACACCAACAGACACATAGATATGAAGCCACATTCAGACAGTGGACAAAAATGTTTTGTTTGTGAGAAAGACATACAGTTGGTCATGTCATGAAGATTTTGAAGACAGCCTTCAAGAAACAGACTAGGTGACATCCCAAATAGCTGTTATTCTTTTGTTAATCCCCTTTGGATGTTGCATTTTTAAAGCTCTTTCTCCAGGTTTGCCCCCTTTCACAAATCAAAATTTCCTTTCTAGCGACATTAAAATCAAAGACTGAGCAAGACACAAGTTTCAAATTTTCTAAACCATGTCTCTCTTCCAATGTCTCAATTCCATTTTTAACCCATCAGTGTTTCTCTCTCTTAAAATAACTTGAATTCTTGTAGACAATCTATTTGGAGGGGCGCAGAGGTGACTTCTGTCCTCAGAACAGGCAGGGCACACAGATATTATTGCCTTGGGAGGGAAAATCCCCTCCACACTCATTCTTTCATTAGTTTTCCTTCTGTCAGCCAACAACACTGCCAATTAGCACTAATCATGGTGCTAATCATGGTATGGACACCTGTCCACTAGAAAGAAGGCTGAGAACAATTATGCAGTCATTTTACAAAGCTCGTGGAGCAGCTGTCAAATGGTAATGACTTTCAGTCACTGCTGGCTTTGTCTGTATTGCAACAGGTGGCCAAAAGGTGAAATAGCATTTATGCCATTATCTGCTTTCTTAGTTATTCGACCCTGGGTTTTCATTCTTGCTTCTACATTCCACAGTACTTAAGCTTGCAATGAGGATTGGCAGCTATAATGTCTATGAATCTATGTCACATGCTTTCTTACTGAGTGTAAAGCCTTTTCAAATATGAATAAATTTATACTTTTCAACACTTCAGGAAGACAAAATGGTAGATACTTAAGCACAGGGAGTTTAAAAATGGAAATTGGAAGTTGTAAACTGGCAGTCTATTTGTGCTTCATGGGAGCTGATGTTTCATAGTTCTTACTGTTATGTAGCATCTTGTTCTTATGGACAGGTTCCAGTAAGCTCAGGTGGTGCTGTTTGTGCCAAAATTTTTGGAAATCAGGGATCATAATCACCTCAAATCTGGGGTAAGAAAATGTAGAGTGACCAAATAGGGGATGAATGTGTAAATCTTGGTTTTAGCTATTTTTCCTGTCACTGTAGAGGAACTGACAAATACTCAACTTCAAATCTCCATGACATCACACTACCAGCTTCACATCAGGAGTGTCCCATCTCTTCTTGCAGTCCTTTCCTATGAAGCTGGTGAAGAGTCTAGAGAACAAGTCTTACAAGGAGTGGCTGTGGGAGCTGGGGTTGTTTAGCCTTGAGAAGAGAAGGCTCAGAGGAGACCTTATTGTACTTCAGAGCTATGACAAAGGAGGTTGTAGTGAGGTGGGGGTTTGTCTCTTCTCCCAAACAACAAGAAATTGGGCAAGAGGAAATGGACTCAAGTTGCACCAGGGGAGGTTTAGGTTGGATATTAGGAAAAACTTCTTCACTGAAAGGGTTGTGAGGTATTGGAACTAGTTGAGTCACCATCCCTGGAGGTATTTAAAAGACATGTAGATATGGTGCTTAGGGACATGATTTAATGATAGACTTGGCAGTTCTACGTTAACAGTTAGACTTGATGGTCGTAGAGGTCTTTTCCAATATAAATAGTTCTGTGCTTCTACATCGTGCCGTGTCCCAACAGATGTGCAGGTGCTGGCCCTGGTGCTGAACACAACTCTCACCCACTGGTCTAAAGGCTGCTGCTGTCACAGCATGAGGCCATTCCTCTGGAAGAAAAACATTTCTGAAGCAGTTTCCAAGCCTCATATCCTGCCCATATTACTTTCCAAACCTATCAAGCAAGAAGCTGCATCATATGGTTTTGTTCCAGCAGGAGAATGTAGGCTAAATTAAAAATAAAATTTACTTCAGAAATCCTTCTCCCATGTTCTCTGTCTCTAAAATATGATGGACTTCCAAATGCCTCAATAAGCTGTCACTTTAAAATCTTCAGGTAACCCATCTATCACTCAGATTTGGCTTGTTTTTCTGTGATCACACCAGTGAGTCTGGTGTTTTCAGTCCTAGGTGTTAGAGCTGGGCTATCTGACTTCTTGACAACGGAAGTCAAGACATATTACACCAAATTCCTAAGGGGCAGGATGAGAAAGAATATGTATGAAAGTATTTAATGGCAGAAAAGGAGGTGAGAGAGCTGGCAGAAAGAATGACTAAACATTTTGTCAGCCAGATCTGATACCTAAACTAAACCCCAGACCGCTGAGTTTATTACTCACAGAGTCTATGCAAAACAAACATGGTGAAAATGTAGATACTTAAACATCAACATTTATGTTATCACCTCCCATAGTACAGTACAGGTAATTCAAACCTTATTAATTGTTTGGAATTTGCTTACTGTGCTTCATAGCCTGCTGGTTATTAAGAAACGCTGTCAAATTTCAAAACAATTCTTAGCAATTTAGTTTTGTTTCTCCATATATGTACATCCTGGTTGCCTATTTCTGAAACTACAGGTGGAACTAGTATCGTTATTCCCCCTGGAAAAGAGTAGCAAAGAAACTGACTGATTCTGACAATATTCTCAAAATAAGAAACATTTGGTTTATAAGAATCCATTTGGTTATAAGAATCCATTTGGTTCCCCAACAGATTGCTAGTCTTCAGAAACAACTGGACAAATGCACATATCAGAAAGACATTTGTACTGAACACTACAAAAATTAACTGATATCCTGCTACACTATGGTCCTCTCCACGGGCTGCAGAGGAATTTCTACTCTGATGCTTGGAGCTTGATGCTTTTTCCCTTTCTTAAATCTGGTCTTGCAGAGGTGCATCACTCACTGGCTCATCTTTGGCCAGCAGTGGGTCTGTTTTGGAGCAGGCTGGAACTGCTCTTATCTAGCATAATAATTTTTGGCAGTTTCTGGATTCTTCTCACAAAGGCCGCCCTTGCAGTCCCCCACTACCAAAACCTTGCCATGTAAATCCAATAGTCTAAATAATCAAACCCTAAAGTAACTTTTAAAAGTGTTGAAAACATCCATTACTTTTACCCAATCAAAAACTTCAATATGCATGCATAATTTTAAAGTAACATACCACAATTTGGCAAAACAACAGTGACTTTATTCCTTTAAAAATCAACCAATTTAATCAAATTACCCAGTGAATTGGGAAAAAAATAAAAATTGCATTCCAGTTGAGATGATACTAACTCTAAAGCTTTTTAAACTGTGATTCTTGGCTGAAGACCAAAGTAAAAAGTCCTGACAAGCAGTCAGATTTTTTCTAAAAGTTCAGTTATTGCCTTTCCTCTAAATTCTGCTTTGAAAGAAAACATTATGAAGCAGAAATAGTAATTTCACAGTTGGCAAGACTTGGCATTCAGCAGCAGTTCTTATAGCACTGCAGAAGCACAGATTCTGACTCATCACACATCTTCAGGCAGTGCAGGCCCATATTCTTACATCCAGCAACATCTCATGTCTCTTGGTTGGGTAGGAACATCAAGGATCTTGATTTTCCAATGTATTTCATTGTGGCTTATTAGCAGCCCAAATTTAGCAAAGGAGAAGTTCAACACTGAGAGTGGATGCATTCAATTACTCAATGACTTGAAAACTGACTGTAGACAAAAGACTACACTTATAGTTGGTTGTTCAAACACTTCATCACTTTCTCATAAAGTGATGTTTAGGAAGCAGACCACTTGTACACAGGGTAACAAAGCTCATTGTCATCTCTCCAGGTGCTATTCAGGTGCACAGCAATGCACAGCTACACTCCTGAAGGAATCAGAAAGTCACAAAACAGAGCTTTGAACTACAGTCATAAATCTATAAAACAAAACAAAAATTTAATTTAGTTTAACTTTTATATTTTATTTTATTAAAAAAAAAAAAAGGCTTTCTCATGTCTTTAATCATGACATAGTTTTTGGCCAACTGATTGAGGATGTTCTTTTGAGAGGGACTTTCTCAGATATTGGGTATTTTCACATGCAGATATGTATATCTCTGGCATTTCAGTGGGAATATCCTTCCTCTGGGAAGATGAGTTCTCTTGATCAGTTTTAGGTCAGCTGTTAGAACTAAGGCCTAAAAATACACATTTCTCACATATGATAATTGAAAATAGCTTGACAGAAAGCTAAGACAAAGACTTCAATATTATAAGATCATAGAAAGCCAGATGGACAAAATCTGTTCGGACATCCTTCAGAATGAAGAGACTTTCTAAGCAGATCTAAACCCACAAAAATATAAATGTAAAAATAATAATAATAACAATAAAAAATAATAACAATGAAAAAGAACAAAAAAAAAAAAAAAAAAGAGTTTTAGGTTACATGGATGCTATCAAAACTTTATTTGTTAGTAGCACCTCTGGTCTCTGTACAACCAGAGCATAAATATGATTACACACAGAAAGGTAGAAGGAATAGAATAGCTTCTGTGCTGCTTTCCTGCACAGCATTGAGTGCCTAGTACAAATCACTTCCTCCAACTTTAAACTGTACAACAAGGAAAATCAGTCACATTAATTTATGGACAAAATTCTCCTTATCAATAAAGGTCACAAAGTCTGATCATTCTGAATCTGCACAGTTATTTGAAAAAGAAATGAGCTTGCTCAGTGCATAACCAAGGAACACTGAAGTCATTAGCAACATTACCGTAGTAATAGAAATGTGATTTTTCCCTTTCATGACTTCCAATATTGAAAGAGGTTTTTCATCCCAGCTGACAAATTCTTTCTAGCTTCTCCTGGTGCTGTGCCAAGCTCTCTAGTGTTAAAAACCTATGAACCTAAAAGTGATGAAATGAGCCAGAAGGACTGCTGTGAGCTTCCAGTTTGTTCTAAAACTCAGCAGCTGAGCAGAGATTATTGGGACCATCAGGATGGCTTTAACAAAGTAAAACAGACCAAAATGGAGGGGAAAAAATGTCCAGATCTGCAAGTTTGCCTGCAGAGAGCCCTGAAATGATAGCACACTGAAGCAAAGGATGCCTTTCTTCTTGCAATTACTGCAAGCTGTCCTTATTCAGAATATGAGAACCATGAGGAAAAAAAAAATAAAAAGATGGCACTCCACAAAATAATAACATACAGCACAGAAAATTAGGAAAAAAACAGATACAATCACATTCTAGCCACATTTTTCTCTTTGATACAACAAATAACTTCCATTTTCAACAATGGGAGTTACTCACACACAACGAAAGGAAAATAGGCCCCAGTCTGCTCAGAAATTGGCTTGAATGGAAAACACAGATTACAGGGGCAACAGTAAAATGTATTTCTATTGATAGCTCAGTTTTCTTCCACTGTGCTTGTTGTAAGTCAGGATACATGTCTCTGTATCCCTTCGTTTTACCTCTTTGTTTTGGGGAAAATAATATTTTTCAGGTTTTCTATATTGAAATTCAAATTCAAAATGCAGACATTTGGCATCTTGCAAATTCTGACCTTTCAAAGTATTTGGACAGAAAAAGTGGAAAATCTCAGGTTTTTCACAATGGAGCACTAAAATAATAATAATAATAAATATATATATAAAATAATGGAAGTTATCATCAGAATGCTTTAGCTTACTGGTTATACTTCCAGAATGTAAACATACCATAAGGTGAAAACAAAGTATGCCTTGATAATGGGTACTACCTATTTAAAAAATAATAATAATAACCTGAGAATTTCCATCAAATATTTTAATTAAGTTGTTATTTTGTTATTTAGTTATTTAATAATTTATATAGCATGAATACCCACTGAAGTGGGTATTCACTTTATGTAGCATGAATACCCACTTTATATAGCATGAATACCCACTCTGAACCTTGTGACTCAAAGGGAGGGTTTCCTTGATGTAATGTCACCTAACCAGTTTCTTCTACAGTCTTTATGTAACATATAATTTCTTCCATTTAGTGTCTTTGAGTAGTGTATAGCATCTTTTAAATAGTGTATAATTAGTGCATCTTCCAATTATAATCATGTGTACCTCACCGTCATAGAGTCTTTGTTACACCACATATGCTTTGTTATCTAAATCCTATTGCTGCTTCTCTCCCCTGAGTGAAGTCCATATCATTCCTTTTTTCTTCTTCCACCTACAGCGAACAGCCATGTTGGGAATCATACGCACTGCTTCACATTTTTAAGAGAGTTGTCCAATAAAAGTATATAAGCAGGCAGCCAGGCAGGGAGAGTCAGACAGACTCAGCACTATGGTCTGAGCTTGATATATCCCAGCTGGGGTTAAAAGCATCAGCACGAGTTTTCACATTGCAGCCTGTGAGATGAGGTATTAGAGGACTATACTCAAGAGACAGTAGCAAGAGATTAGAAGGTTCCCAGAGGGCAAGTCCAAGGGTACTTTAAAGTGCCATTCCTGCTTTGTCCTCAGCATCTGCAGAGCATCGAACCACTTTTTTTCTAACTAAATCTTGTACATCACCTGTACAGAGGAGACTTCTCAGGTATTCTCCTAGTGTTATACACCTACTCAGGAACATTAAGGACAAATGACCCTTGGCAAAAAATTTTGCTGAGTTTTTCACTGATGTAACATTGATGCCATTCAGAACTTCAGTGAATGCATGGATATGAAATCAAGACTGAAATAACATTGCTGGAGTTACGATACAAATGAATTTTATCCAATTTTACCTTTTTTTTTATATATAGCATAAGCAACCAATGAGTGACCCAGGAACATTATCCAGGTTGAACTGTCACTGTAAACTCTTTGAGACAAGGATTTTCTTTTGTTAAAATGACATCCTATAACCACACAGCTGCTTTGCTCCTACCAATCACAAGACCAATAATCACACTCAATCTCCCTTACCAACTTTAACTATTTACAAGGTAAACTGTTCACTGGAAGTAAGATTACAGAATCCTTATAAGTAGGGTTACAGACCATATAGGCTTAAAAACTGAGTGTTGCTCCAGGAAATTATTTTAAAATGTTCTCAGCTATCTTGCTTTTGTCACTAACCTGGACTAGCAATGGTCCATGTTCATGGACAGAACTGGCAGGGAGAGATGCATATGCAGCTCTAGCATAGAACAAGGAGGTTTCTTATCTTCTAAGCAAGGTTCAGGCAAAAACTCTCCCATTGCAATTCACCTCATGGAGTCTGAGAAAGCTACAGCACAGACATCCATCTCTGACCAGGTTGCCCTGCCTCTGCAGTCCTTTCAGGACAATGTTCCTCTGACCACACAAAATAGCTGCTTGACTCTTTGAAGAAGTGCTTGCTTCTCTTTGCTTCCTGAAAAGGGTGCTGATGGTGGTGGGTAAACACCATGTATGTGTCATTTAAATATCTGTATTTGATGAGACAAATCCCACACCTCATGACATTTAGGTTTAGTCTTTTAGATTTGTCTTCAGACACAATCCCAAGGACAGTGGAGAGCAAATGTCACCAGCCCAAAAGAACACAGAGGAGGCAGACTAATTCTGAAACAGCCCTATGATAAATTATTACCCCAGCCATACCTGCTTCTGTTTAGAAATGCTATTTTCCTGCTGACCTTTCCTGAAAGAAAATGTGACAAATTCTATCCTGGCACTTCTGTGCTAGCAAATTTGGCTTGCACTTAGGTATCTCTCTTTCTACATCAAGGAATAATAATGTTTGTTTTGCCAGTGTTGTTGTTTTTAATCCAGGACTATGCAAACAAATGGTGACAGTCATACGCAGTATGGGCCCAAGGAGCCAAGTATTTAGCACCCTCATCCTGTGATCTTCAGTGAAAATGCTCAGCACCTCAGAATGGACGCCAATCAGCTCAGCAATACCCATAGTGCTTTTATTGCATTATTACTTTAGAACCAGGGTAGGGTTTACTCAAGAAAAAAATTTGTTAATGAATGTGTAAACTGGTAGTCGTTTTCTTTTTAAAAACAATAAAAATATCAACAATCCAAGAATACAAAGGTATAAGGCACAATGCCCATGTCTTAGCAAAGGAAAGAGGAACAGATGACACTAAATATGCTATAGGCTGTTAGAGGAGCGTGCCAACAGCACAATGTGTTACTACACAGGAAGCCTGAGTTCAGAAGCAACAAGAGCTTGTTGAAACTGTTCTACTGTAATGGTATTCCACAGAAAATAGCTTTTTGACAAAACAGAACTTTTTTGGGGAAAAAAAAAAATCTTTCATTTTAAATTTAAAATACATCAGGAATGAAAAACCATTCTCTAAACAGAAAAGAAAGAGGTTTTGGTAGGCTGCCAAAAATCAAAGGAATGAGGGAGTATTACATTTATTTCTTTGCTGGCCAGAAGGCTTTTCTTGTCAGTGATGTTACAGAAATCCAAAATGTTATCAATTTTCAGCTTTTTATTTTTCATGTAATTCTGCCCCAGCAATTTCCTTTCATCACATTTCAACAGGAAAAGGTTAATTTTAAAACACCTCTAGCAACAATTGCATGGCTTCCTCCTTTCTCTTGTTACTGGATACCAAGGAATACACAATGCTTAAACCAGTAACAGCACTGAGGGAAAATGCTGTGTATTGTTTTTCTTCAAACTCCTTGCAATCATGGACAATTCCACAAGGAATTACAAACAAAGCAGTCTTTAATTAACTGCATTTGAAGTATACCCTGTTTTCAGGAGTGCTGCTCAGCACAAAGAGAAAGACAAAAGAAGCCCAAAAACAGCATCTTTGTGCTACTTTGTAAGTCTTCCTAAAGGAGCAGCACACCTCCTCCCTGGGTGTAAATACAGTATTTTCTTGGTCATTCTGCTGCTCCCAGTTCCTGCAGAGCAGTGACAGCTTGCAGCACCTTTACAGAGGCTGGTAAGGGCAAATGCAGCTCACTGAGCCCACTCCCTGTGCTGGCTGGATCCAAGCCACCTCTCAGTGAAGAACTGGAGATGGTGATGTCATCGGTGATGCAGTCATGCAAGTGTGTAAGACCAGTTGTAGTGCTGTGCCCACATGGCTCTTGGATGGCAGCTGGAAAACACACAGGCCTCCCAGCTCATATCTGTGTAGAAATCCTTGAATTCAAGGGGTTTGGGTGGCTGAACCCACCTCCTACCCCACTGTCAACCCATCAATGGGTCTCCACCTCCTGGGACAGTTGTAGTGGGGAGCTACCAATTCCTTTATTCCTGGCATTCTGCCTGCTCCCTTGAGGGTGAGAGAAAGGCTATGGTTTGGATAGGGAGATTGACAGAGAGTCTCTTCTAAAAATATGGGCAATGTGTTTACTAACCATGTGTAACTTCAGTTATAGCAGTGAAGTCCATGTCTGTGAATCACTGGAAAGTACACTCAACTATAAAGTATGGCATCAAAGGTATATGGGGCAAGAGGATGCATGTGTGCATGTATGTGCATGCAAGTGTGTTATTTCTCTTTTTTTTTTATATATATGAAACCTGTTGTCTAAGAGTATGTTTAGTTGAATGGTAGCAATTATTCTGTCTCCTGGGGAAGCAACATAGACCCATTGAGACAAAGATATTTTCCAAAACAAAATTCATTAACACTGCATATTTTATAGTCCTTATAGCTTTATATATAGTAAACCCTTAATGACCTATGTTCAGGTGACTGAAAATGAATATATATGAAATAAGGGTGACAGAACTAGACGTAGAGTGTATATAGTTCATACACAAAATGAATCAGCAAAAACTAGTTACAGGATAAGCATTATGACCATTCACATTCCAGGGTGGTTACACTATACCTTTGAGAAAATACTACGTGATCTTTTTTTTCCCAGTAAGCAACAGCATTCAGTATTTCAGGAGCAGAAAAAAATAAGTCAATAAGATTTTTTTTTTAAAAATTGCATAAATGGATGTGTGTTTTTTTCAAGACCAAAAACAAATTGTCCCAGTGAATAAGTTTTTAAAATGATTTGTATGTATTTCCTCAAACATAATTCAGGGGAAAAAGAGGGAAAGGGAAAGGGAAAGGGAAAGGGAAAGGGAAAGGGAAAGGGAAAGGGAAAGGGAAAGGGAAAGGGAAAGGGAAAGGGAAAGGGAAAGGGAAAGGGAAAGGGAAAGGGAAAGGGAAAGGGAAAGGGAAAGGGAAAGGGAAAGGGAAAGGGAGAGGGAAAGGGAGAGGGAAAGGGAGAGGGAAAGGGAGAGGGAAAGAGAAAGAGAAAGAAAGAAAGAGAAAGAGAAAGAGAAAGAGAAAGAGAAAGAGAAAGAGAAAGAGAAAGAGAAAGAGAAAGAGAAAGAGAAAGAGAAAGAGAAAGAGAAAGAGAAAGAGAAAGAGAAAGAGAAAGAGAGAAAGAGAAAACGGTATTTAAAAAAATCAATCTGTTTGCAGGCTCTGATTAAACTACTGTTTCCAAGGTCATCATTTTCAAGATTAAAAATGAACGCACCATTTGGATCCCCAGCAATGACAGAGCTATGATCCCATTATTGTAGTTTGCCTGCCTCACTCCGGGCTCCAAATTGCTGGTGTGTAGATGCCCTACCTAATGCTACATGAGGAGAAACATTAAGAAAAGAGGTCGCCAATTTGGAGTTAGTTGCCTACTGCTCCAGGATCAATTGTTTGTATCTCTGAAGTGTCCGTTCAACTGGTCCTGGGGCTTTCTTGCAACCTTTCCACCAAGAAAGTAACCTCCCTTTGAGCTGTTAAGCTTTTAGGCTCTAAAATTGCCCCTACATTTAGAATAGCTCCCCTGTCCAAGGAGAGATTCAAATAATGGACCTTCCTAATGTAAACAGATTCTGGCATTGTTTTAATGTCCTTCTGTGATTTTATCAGGCATCAGGTGGAGACACAGCCAAGAATCAACTGAGCTCTCAAGCTGGGACAGTAGAGCTCTGAAATCTCATAGATATACTTACTGCATATTTATAAGATAGGTTTAAAGATGTGAGTCAACAAAATCTGTCCCTGGTGTGCCCATTGTGGTGGGCTGCTTTTTAAAAAAATGGGCTGAGAGACAACCTGAAGCATTGCAAGCATATTGTGCAGCAATGAATAGGTCTGTTTAGATGAGTAGATATACAAGGTGCATTTGTGGTGATTTCCTCCTATTTGGGCCTAGGCAGGTTTTCTTTCCACAAAGAGGTCTATAGTCTTTTATTCTCTGCTTCATTCGAGTAGTTGTGAACCCAACTTGTCCTTAGTATTGTGTGACAGCCTGCTGAGGAAATGGCCCCAAAATAATGAGGGATGGGATTCAGCGAAATATTGTTCATATTTATACTGCCATACAGATCTACACAAAGGCTCTGCAATAGCAGCAGCATTCTGCTGATCTACTGATTTTCTTCTGTGTAGACCCCGCGGAGGCACAATAACAAAAGAAAAATAATAAAGAAGCCATTTAAAGATTTGCGACCGTGCTTGGTATGAATGTTCCTTTAAATGAGGCAGACCATGAGAACATAATGTGTCCACACGGTGCTGCACTTTCACCCGCTCGGGGAAAAATAATTCATAAAGAGAGCATTTCAAATCTATTAAAATATTCCCACTTCCTCTTCCATCAGCTTCAGTTAAGAATAGCAAGAAAGGTTAAAGATTTAATGGATGCAGAGACTGAACTTGCTGTCCTTTTCAGACCCTCCTGAACACAGCTGAGGGCCATTGCTCATGCTGTGCATCACCACTGTCTAAAAAAAGCTTGTTATATTTTGCCTGACTTTGGGTAAATCAATGTCTAAGGGTCTGTATTCTGCCCCCTACCCTAAGTGCAAAAAAAAAATACATTGTTTTCTTGTTCTCCATAGCAAAAATACACATTGATTCATTCCTACCTTCAGCCTGGGAGATGAATTTAATTTTTAGAGGCTACATTTCCAGATTCTTAAGAACTGGGAAAAGTTCTCAGGCATACCCCTGATCTGAACATAAGTGTTCTTCCATTTCCCACCAATGTGTATGATTTAACTGGAATAAGAAATTTTCAGATTTTGAAAACTGTCAATATATTCACAACCCTGAAATATTTTGGTCCGAAACTTAAAAGCTGGGCATCACCCCAGCTAGTTCTGGCTTCACAGGACTCATCAGGCTGCTGCTACTTCATCCTAGCCAGGCAGGGAGGCCACTTCTACAGAATAAGGAGTATAACATCCCCCTGAGCCCCCTTCTCAAGGCAGACTTTGCTGGATTTACAGACTCATGGCAATTCAACCTGGAGTTTAGCCCAAAAGCAGAAACACTCCTGTGAAAAATGAAAATGCATCAAAGAAGAGACACATCTGTAAAGCATTTAGATTTTACAAATTGGCATTTTTCAACAAAGATAAGCTTTGTCAGGAAATTCCTGGCCAGCTGCAATCACGAATGCATTTGGGAACCAAATGTTTTGTCAGATCTATGTGCAAGATGGATTTAGCCAAGGAACGAAAGGGACGTGACACTCTGATCAGCGATCCAGAAGATCAAAGGACATGGCAAATTAGAAGAGCATGGAATTAAACAGAAAATTTCTTTACTTGCAATTAAACTCTTTTAACAGCGCATCTGACCAAATTTTCTACAGAGCACAGTGTTTACCCGTGATAAATGCAGCTCTGACCAAAAGGGGCTGTAGCACAGGGAGCAGAGACCTGTGCAACCGTAATCATGGCACATGACAGCACCCCCTTTGCAGGCCAGTGGCAATGCAGAGAAAGTAGGGACTGTAATATGCCCTTTTCTACTAGCAAGCAAAGAGTGATTACCAATACATAAGAATATTTATCCTCTGCAGATTTATGTTGTCTTTCAAAGATAATTTTAAACCCAGCCCCTATGGTGCTGTAGAGAGCCACAGCTTGGTTGGACAGTAAATTTAATTTCTCAAAATACTGTTGTTTATGTTACTTCTGTAATTTTACATAATCTTGTCTCCATATCGACCTGACCTGGAAAAAAAAAAAAAAAAAAAGTAGAAAACTGAGGCCCGCAGGGCATTATTTACAGGAAAGCAGTGTCAACAGGAGATAGCTCAATTGCTCCTCTGAGCAAGAGGATTCAGAACTACATCTCCTATTTTTCCAGCCACTGAACTGTTGATGCTTCTGGCACAAAACTGAAGACATGGTTTCAAACCCCATGAGGCAGAGACGGAGCAGAGCATCAGGCCTCACTGGCTAGGGGATGGCCCTGCAAGTCAATGTGCTATACAACAGAGACAAGTTTGGCCCTTATTGCTCCATGGCACCCCTACCCTAAGGTGTCAGCCACCTTCTTAGTAAATAAGGTCCCAAAATAGCCACCTTCCCCAGCACCCCACCTACCTACCCTGCACCACCAGCTCCGTGCACCCTTCTTCTACCCAGCACCACTTGGCTTCCTCTTCCTGCACCCAAGCCACCACCCAGCAGCTGGCTACAACAGTTTCTCTACTTGGAGATAAATCCTCCTCCGGAAGCATTTATCAGAGCCATGTGATAAGCATTTTTACCCAGATATTTCTTAGTTGCCAGAAACCACCTGCCTTGAATCGGTGACCCTGCCATAAATTCACAGGCTGAAGAAGAGTACCAGTCTGACATTCTTCCCATTCCACCTGTGGTTTGATACTTGAATTACAGTAGCTAAACATGACACCTACTGGCTTTAGGGGAAATAATAATAATAATTTTAAGAGAAAATAGTCCTTGTTTAAAACACGTGCTTAGATGTTTTCTGACATAGAACATCTAATGTACCTGATCTAATGATTTGTCTGAAAATTCAAGATGGTCTCTCACCAAAACATATATATATATATATAAGCAGGGCAATTTCTATCTGAATTTAGCATTCAACTAATTATCAATTGTCATGAAGCCATGAGGGAACATACGGAGTCATGGAGTTACTATTCACTTTTCTGCTTTTTTCCAGCCTTCAGAATGACACAATGTGTTTTTTTTTCACAATGTGCTCTGTAGCTGGAAAGCCCAGTACCTGCCATGCTGGGAGTGCTTTACTTTTCAGCCAGCCATTTAGCAGTCCTGGCACTCTGTGATCTTCCTGATCTCCATTTTCACAGGTACCAAGTCTCTGGTTTGTCACCTCTGGAATGAAGAGAGTTTAGCACTGAATGGAGTAGGAATAATTGTAATATGTAATGTGTGATAACTGGTAGCTACAGAGCCCATGCCATCTGGAGAGGCATGGCTTTACACAGGCTTTTTGTAGAAGAAGAATGAATGGAAAAAATCGCCATAAGAATAAAGCTGAATCTGCACAGACACACAGGATTTAGATGAGCCTTGCAAGAGAAATGCCTCGCATGGATGTTTGTAATTAAGAGACCTGGTGCATAACAAGTCCTCTTGGATACCAATGTCACCTACTCTGAGCTGGACTGAATTAGAGGCAGTAAGTACATGCTCACCTGCTGACTGATGGAAATGACTGGCCCTAGGGGACAGATGGTAAGATCAATTATTCACATCTCCTGTGTTGCTGCTACCTGCACAGCTACCAGCAGACCTGGAACACCAAGAGGTTTTGGGCTTGTTTTTAACATGTTCATATGTATTACCTTCCTCTGTCACTCAGTGGAAAAAACTTTAAAGCAAAAAATCACAGCTCTATTTTCAAAACCAGACATACAATTAATGTTAAAATCCTATCCACATTCCTCATTTCTATTTATTGCAATCCTTTCATCAGTATTGCTTTCATTAACCCACACCAACATCACTTGGGCCAACAACAAATTCAAGTCACTATATTAACATTTTGTTAATTCTGGTAGATTCCTGATATGTGTTTAATATCAAGCTACAGACCCTCTTTTGCCTGTAATGGAGTTGTTTGCTTTCCTGCTTATTTCACCTCTACCCTGGCCAAAGGCTGGGTATTAATAGTGAGCTCAGAATGAGTATGGTGGAGACTCATCTTTTCCATTCCTGTTAGCTGAACACCTATCCCTGTTCCTCCTATTCCTATTAGCAGCCACCATCTAACTGCACTAGGACAGTGCAGATCTACAGGGTCCTGACAAAGACAAGGGAAGTTACAGATGGATTAGACTTTCTGCAGCTGATCTCTAACAGAAAGCATGGCCCAAAAATAGGCTTTGAGACACCAAAGGTGAACATGACCATACATAAAATAACACTCCCTGACAGAAGGGAAATGACAATAAGGAATTAGGGGTCAGGACAGGTGTTTCCCCAACACCTTGGAAAGGGCTAAGCTGAGCTCCCCTAGGCCCACTGCTCTCTACTGGGGCTGGCCATGCAGCAAAGGGACAAGGGACGGTGGAGGTCAGGCACAAGCAACTGCTGGCCCCACAGCCTCCCTTGGCTCCACACACTGTGAATGTGTACACTGCCAGCATCACAGAGGGAAGGAAAGCTATGTAAGACAGCATCCAGCAGGAACACAAAGATCTCTGGGAAGTCTGTGCCTGAAAAACAGTGTAACAGTGCACCCAGGGACGTGCCGGTGGTGACCAAGCTGCTCCCAGCAGGAGAGCTCCAGCCAGGGCCGCAATCAGCGCTTGCAGAGAAACGTGCCGCCTCTCATGCACACACAAAGGGAAGCTGATGCTGATGCCATTTGCTTGTTCACAGATGGGGGAGCTTAATCAAAAGACAAGAAATGCTGTTGAGTTTTGCTTTTTATTCCCTTCAGTGCCATTCCGCTTACTTTAAAAATAGATGTCATAGCAAAGATTTATATTTAATGTTTTGCTTGTCACAGAGGGAAGGAGCTGCAGAGCAGCGAGAAACTTTGGGAATGAAGAGGGAGGGGGGTTTATCCAGGGATGAATGCATTTGGAACTAGATTCATCTTAAACTAATTTAATTAGAAATGAAAGTGTTACCATGAGCTCAGTCAGTGAATTGATCCTTCCATGCACCAGACCTGCAAGGCCAAGGGAAGGAGTGAAGTCAGAGGAAAGCAGGTGAAGGAAATGCTGGGCACAGCCCTGCTCTGCACTGTTCACCAGTGCCCCATGCAGCCTCGGGTGGGCAAAGATCACTGCAGCTCACGCTCCTGTGTATATCTTTCTGTTTCTTTCCTTTAGCATGCAGTTTTGCAAATTCTTTCCCACCTCTGCTGTGCAGTGCTGAGACTATTTTGGTCCCACACCCCTGAACCCATTTCAGAGGTAATTTCACTGCATTACTTATGCAGTTTCATCCACATTTCTGAGAATATGGTGTGGAGCAGATTACCTAGAAATCTTCGGTTCTTGCCTCAGGCAAGAATGGTCATGTTTGTCACAGCCCACCTGGGAAGTCCAGATAAGTCTCTTCTTGGTGCTCAGAGTACAAAATATCCTTAGGTACACTAATGCCTGGTGACAGGTCACCTGTGGTCTATTTTAGACAATTCTGCCCTAAAACATATTTCCCACAGCCCTCATTATAATTTGTACATGTAGAGTGCTACTGAGCCAATGCTCTCTACCAGTATAATACTCCAATACAACAATAGAGAAGTTATGGAAGACTTCAGAACAGAAACTTTTGGAAATAGATCCATGTTTAATGCAATCTTCAAGAGCCTATGAAGGATATGTTTTTGCATCAAAGACCGTAACCTTAAGATGCTGTCTGGGAAAGCCAAAAGCAACCTGGTCTGGCTCCCATACCTATCACAAATATAACAGCTACCAGACAGCCTGTGCTGCACCTTATTCTCTTGTTCTGTCTGCCAAATTGTTGCTAATTCTATTTTAGTGTGCTCCTGGGCTAATTTAATGGACCACTTACACCTAAAAAAATATGTATGAAAAAGTTCAAAGTGACTAGTTTTCACAAACCACAGGAAAGAGCTGCACTGTCATGGTGCCCTTTTGATCCTCAGGTGTAGCACATCCCGAGTGTGACAAGACAAACAATTTAATGGCAGAATTGACCCTTATCTCTCTCTGAAAAACAGATGTCACTCTCTCTTTTTGGGTGATATTGCTTTTTGTAACAGACTATTGTAACCAAGTTACTGATTCCTTCCATCTGCTTGTGTAAAAGTAAGTTGCCATATTATATTGAAAACTATCGCAAGCTGGGTCACCTACTGAATTGCAGGGGTAAAAATGCATCTTGTTCCCTAGCACCTTCCGAAGGGTACTGCATAGTTATGCAACCTGTTTTGCCTGAATACTTTCACAAGCCACCAAGTGACACCCCCGCTCCTCCCTGTGTCATCCCGAGCACTTTTATCTTTGTACATCTCTCCTGCTGTTGTGGGAATAAAAGCAGCACAGTGGCACAAAGTCAGAATTCAAAGCTGAGACAGGCAAAGCACAGCCGACAGCAACTTCACCTCTCTTTCCCTTATGACTCTGTGAAGTGCAGTCACCAAAGCAGCACTAATGTGACCACCCAACCCAGGGTATATGACATGTTCTTCTGCTCGTGTGAATAATCTGTGCTGAGAACTGAAGGACCTGAAATGAGAGGAGAGGAGAGGAGAGGAGAGGAGAGGAGAGGAGAGGAGAGGAGAGGAGAGGAGAGGAGAGGAGAGGAGAGGAGAGGAGAGGAGAGGAGAGGAGAGGAGAGGAGAGGAGAGGAGAGGAGAGGAGAGGAGAGGAGAGGAGAGGAGAGGAGAGGAGAGGAGACATCCCAGCTAGCACTGCCCATCTTCCTGCAGCATCACCTGAATGCTCAGTCACTCCACCAGAGATTTAGGTCCATGCCATGGTCTTTAGGGTTTTTTCTAGGAAAAAGTAAAATGCCAATTCTGTGGGACAGGGCCACCTGATGAATCAGCCCCAGCCTCCTAATTTCCCCAGCCTCTCCTGCCAGCTTGTTAACCTCTCCCAGCTGCATGCAGCCCTCTGGGAGGGAGACCAGCTTATGCCCCTCGGTTTCACCCACCGATCAGGGCTTCCCCGGGAAGAGAAGAGCGGAGGAAGCTTAGCCCCTGCCAGCCAGGGCAAAAGTGCCACTGCAGCCCGTGGTGGTAAACAGTGGGCACATGGCCCCCATCACACCCAACAGCCATGGCTCCCTGCCACCAGTCACTGTCCCACCAAGCCACCCACAGGTCCCACTAGCCACCCCAACTCACAGCTGCATTGCAGGTGTTACACCACCCATGTCATTGCCAGCGTACAGCCCTCAGGGCCCCTCTGGACCAGACTAAGTAACCTGCTGTGCTGGCAAATTCTCACTGCTTTTCAAGATTAAACTTTAAGTCTCAAAGTGGTCTTTCTTTGGGGATTTGCCTGGGCTCTCAATCAGATACTGAGCTCTTATCAGCACCTCAGCTTCCAAGAGCTGCATGATTGTGATTAATCTAAGGTTGCAGATTCAAAGCTTCTAATTCCATTTTCTTTCTCTATTCTCATTTTTCTGTACTTATTTTTTATGTGAACTAGATGATTCTTCATATTTCCATAATGTAGTTTCACATGTACACTCCTCTCCATCACTTAGCTGGATAATACTAAATTCCCTGTGCTTCAAAATCAGCAACAGCCAGAAAAAAAAACACCTCCTATTTGGCTTGTGTTAAGACTTAGGTATAGAAAAGACCAGTGACAGAATCTTTTCTAGATTCAAATTTTCTCTGTATTTCCAAGGGCTTTTAACTGCCATTTCATCACCAGTTCTTTCCTCCTCATGTTTTCTTCTTTTATTTCCTTCCTATTTCCAGCAGCCTCTCAAATCTAATAGAATCCTGCGTCAGTCAGCCTCATGGCCTTGTATAATGTGAAAAGCCACCACAGCCAGTGCCCCATGCTACTGGGCCTTAACAGTGAGTTCCTTACAGCCCACAAGCCCCAGGTGCCCAGGCTCTGGAGCCAATAATTCCTGCTCCAAGCTTCTTGCCAGCCCACCTGGGACTTACACACAAATGCACACATACTCCTGAAACCAGCATTTTGGATCTCAGAAGTCATACATCTTCAGGCTCCCAGAGGCCTCCTTGGTGAAGCGCAGAAGACCAGAGAAACTGTAGTGCATGTAACTGTTCCCAGCTCTTAGCTCCCACCAGGGCACTAAGAACCAGTGGCCTAGGAACTCAGGCATTTCAGACCACCACTTGCCAAAATCCAGCAGGTTTCTGTAAGAAGCTGCCCAGATCCCATCGCAGTTTCTTTGTAATGGAACACAAAGAGACATCTTAACTTTAGCCAGTTGGTTTGCTCAGATGTGAAAATGCCACACTGGAGAAAATGTTACTCAACCTCCTTCCAACCAGTAAGTCTTCCTCTCCTGCTCTGTTCTCACATCTTCCTTTTTTGACTGTGTCACATATGCTTGCCTTTAGCATCCAAGGTCCACTCTAATGGTAGACGAAGTAGGCCCTCAATGGCCCAGCAGACTGCTGGTCACAGCACTAGCCATGGCCCCAACAGGTATCTTCTGCTTTGTATCTGTCCTGCATCTGTAGCCTTTCTGCTTCACAGGAGAGTTCAGAGTCCACAGGGTGGCAAGTGTGGAGTAGCACAGGGGCTCTCCCACCTACAGACCCCTTGGACACAGCTGATTCCTCTAGGCCTCCTGAAACCTGCAGTATCGTTTTCTGCCTCTCTTACCACTGATGTTCCCAACTCTATACAATGTCTTCAAATTTCTTGCCACAAAATCCATCCTCCTGTCACAGCAAGGTCCAGTTTTGCCTGTATATCTAAGAACCAAATACAAGCTGTTCCTTTCAAGTCTTTAGTGAGACAGCAATCATGTGGATGTGTTAGTGGATGGAGTATCTGTACGTTCATCAAAAGCTTTCATACAACACTCGAAGTACCCTCCCACAAAACTCTAGGGGATGGTATTCTCCAGGGTAATACCTTACCCGCAGCATTACATGAGATCTTTTTATTTTCTTTTTTCAGACCTAGCTTTGGATTTGGAATTGAATTTAATAAAGATCATTTCAACACAGCTGAGAGAGCCAAATGCTGTGCATACACATACAGTTCTGCCTGAACAGACTGCAATGCAGAGTCCACACTCACAGCACATAGTACAGTAACTCAGTAGATACACACCAGGTTAGGTCTGCAGCCCTCACTAAAATGACCAACAAGCCTGGCTTTGGCCATAGTGCTCTCCGGGTGGTGAGCTCAGAGCCTGATCTCTTCAAGTCTGTACCTGTAGACACTGCTGAAAATAAAACAATATTGAAGCATCCACAGATGTGTGATACCAAACAGCTCACAAAAAGGCTGAGCACTGGCAAGTCAGAGTGACCCCTGCTCCATTTCAGAAATGCACTTCCTTACCCTTATGAGTCTCTTTTATTACTTTTAACTACGAACTACAATAATTACTAACAAAAATGCTAGAATATGCTGGGGGAAAACTCACCTGTTTTGTGCTTCTTGTGCCACCCACTGGAACTGGCTGAAAACCCAAGTGAAAAGAAAACATTCAGGGGATTTCGTATCCAGTTTATTTTAATGTGCTGCATGAATTAATATAACAACAGCTTGCAATATGCTCCAACAATTTTAATCAATTCTCATTAGCTCAACGTGTCTGAAGAGAAGAACCCAGGCTTTCTAATCTCCTGACCAAACGCCCACAAGCCACTAAGACTGTGGAGTCAGGAGAAAAGCAAACACAGTTCAATGATGTATCAGGACACATATTCTCCAAATATTAATGACATTGTACAGGGCACAAATAAAAACTGAGCTAACATAGTTCATCCAACTCCAGTCACTGGCATTTGAGAAAGCTCAACTGAAGTATACATGAAGCTGTTGATTTTATGAGGAAGGGGGAGCTCACTAGACTAGGAAAAGAATGTCTTGTTTAGTCATGCAAAATGAAGGCTGAGTGAAAACATAATTTCTCTCTCCAAATACCCCATGGGTATATATTCCAGTTGAGCACAGCCTCTAGGACAATGTTCACAATGATTAACAAGTGATTGTAAAAGTCATCAGGGATGAATTTAAGCTGAATGCCCAGGAATGTTTAATAGAATCCAAGCAGGGAGCAAAAATCTCCAGTAGGAAAGATAATGGCAGAAAACCTACTTTTTCAAAAAAAAAAAAAGATGGAGCTTGAACCACTTCTGAAAGACACTGCATGATGGGATTGTTAGCAATAGCAAAGGATCACGCTTAGGGTCACAGACTCACATTTATGTATTTTTACTGAGGAGACACGTCCATCCTCTAGGAGTGCAAACAACAGGAAGACCTCAGTGTGATAACGTCATTAAGAAAACAGCATTTGGTTTCTTGCTATTTATTTTCCCCTGAAAATGATTACGGGACAAAATACAACAAAACCTGCACTTGAGACTCTCTTTAGTGCCACCCCCAAAAGGCCATTCTGAGTAACTAGCCATTTAAAGTACCCACTATGTTTCCAGCACAATTTTATTTGACCTTTTAATGAAAGAATAACATGTATAAGGCAAATGATTTTGGCTGATCACCTGGGTGACTGCTTAAAGCAGCCTTCCATATAACCCAACCTGCCCATTGTCCAAGCTTTAATGTTAAGCTTTGTCTTTCACAAATGTATGCCTCAAGTGCATTTTGTGATTTTGAAGTTTGTCTTTTTGCCCAGTCTGACTGCATACCTTTTTCAGTGCACACACAAAGTAAGATGCTTCAAATACCTAAAAAGGAAACCAGGTACCTCCAAGGATGATAATAATAATGATAAAAATAATGATAATGACAACAACAATAATAATTGCTGAAACCATATATTTTTCTATTTATTGAAGATTTAAAGAACTGCATAAAGTTCCTTGTTTTCCAAAGATAACAGATCAAATCTTTCTGGAAAACATAGTGGTTCCTTTTCTGTTATACAAAATGATTAAGAACTTAATAAATCTTTTTTCAGTTCTTACTATAATTCAGTCAAGGAGGGCATTATGCATCCATGTGCATGTACTTGTGTTGTGTTTACTATCACATATGAGTACAATGAGACTTGATAATGAAAGAAAAAAATACATAGCCAAAAGAAACAGCAAGTTTCCTGGTGCCAGAAAATGTGCCACTCCTTTTAACCAGCCAGGCAGCCAGAAGCCCATGCCCATGGTGTGTAAGACCAAAACACAGGGCCTCCAGGGCCAGCCCAGCTGCAGCCACACTCACTCCAGCACTAGGGTCATGATCCAAGTGCAACTCAACAGTGCCTTTCCCTTCATTTCTGGCCAGCCATACAGGTATGTGCTACAGAAATGACTGAGCTGTGGTGGGAGCCTTCTGCATGCAGAAGACAAAACTGTCACAGGAGCTAAACCTAACATTGAAACAACAGCTTTCCAAACACTGCTTTCCAAACTAAAATTGGGGCTATTTTTTCACCTGCATTTTCCCTTGTTGAGTTCTTTGAGTGTATAAGTGTACCCACCATCACAGAGAAACAGCAGAGAGCCAACCTCTATGGGCTGACGGTATCTCTGCCTGGTACATGTTTGATTACTGACACAAACTTCAAGTAATAAGGAACACCTAGATTTACTGACTGTAATTAAACTCTGGTACAAGTGCTTCAGCATTTGTCATGGTCCTCCATCACCCAAACAAAGAGTCATACTGACTAAACAGCTCTGCAGCTCTGTCTGCTTCAGCTTGCAGTGAGCCACAAAGACCTGTGGAGCAAACAGATGGCACTGAGAAGCATACTATGTGTGTTTATGGGAGGGTTCATTTGGAAAACCATCAGTGTGGTTGTCTGGCCTGAGCACATGGAGACCATCCCTACACCAGTGAAAACAAGAAATATGTTGCATGTCCTGGGACTGCTTCCCTTGGGCAAACCAAAGCACAGCAAGGCAGAAAATTGAGAGATTTGTTTCAGAAGTGCCCTGCTGATCCAAACAGAAATGCTAATGTAGGCCCCCTCTGAAGCTCTTTCCTCTCCCCCTGCTGCCTTGTGCTCAAGGTAACCCAAAGGAACTGCACTATCACTGTTGTATAAATTCATTCATTCGCAGCAGCAAATT
Organism: Aythya marila; assembly: GCF_965140915.1. NCBI lineage: Eukaryota > Metazoa > Chordata > Aves > Anseriformes > Anatidae > Aythya > Aythya marila. The sequence goes on along the minus strand of NC_139042.1, from coordinate 83,757,130 downwards.
TCATTTGCTGAAATGAAAGGCTCATCTAATCTATCTACACACTTGTGTTTGTCTTCTGTTTGAAGTAATGATCCCCACAATAGAAAACAGGGAAAAACTAAAAGGACCAAAGGACCAGGCTTCTGAAATCCTTGTTGTGCTAAAGGTCTGTCTCTGAGAGTTATTCTTAGCAGGATTAATTTCATTTAACACCTAGCCATGCCACTGTTGCCAAATTAGGTCAGTATGTATACAAATTCAAGTGCAGAAAATGTGGGAGCATGCTGTACATGTGACATGCATAATTAGGGGTATTGGGCTAATAAATGTTATTTTGAAATGCATAAAGTAACAGTAAAAAACCTTCAGTTGAGCATGGTTATAAAAAATAAATAATAAATAAATAAAATAAATAAATAAAATTAAGAAATAGAAGGAGGAGAAAAGACTACTGTTCATTTTCAGTTCTTGGGGGGAAAAAATCAAGTAACTCATTCACCTCCATCTGTTTTCAGCCTCTTTGTTGCAGCACCTCAGGTCACCAACCTCTCTCCCTCAGAGACAAGCCCAGGAGATTCCTCAGGAGCTCTTCTTCCGACAAGCTGTCCCTCGAGATGGAGAAGCTGTACCAGCTCTCACATGCGATGGTACAAACACATCTCTGATTTCTTCCTGTGCATGAGATCTTGTGCTTCTGAGACTGGGTACAGGTGAACAATTCCTCAAGGAGAAGACAAAGCACATCACATTTTGCCTTAAGCAGCCTAGAACATAGTTTGTTCTTTTTTGTTTTGTTTAGTTTTATTTTTTAATTAAAGAACTCAACCCTAGCTGCCAATTAAAGGAAATTGCAGAACCAGTTTTGTAATTATTTAAAGAATACAATTACATTGCTCACTCTGATGCTTAAGCTTTCTTTAAGAGGATCCTACAGGTCCTCAGAGTGTGCAATGGGGTCCATCAGGAATGGTACGTTTAAAATGGATTTCAGTAGAGCTCAGGGCCAGGAAAATGCAGGTTTACATTGTGTGACTTGAAAAGACAGAGAGCCATGCCAGGAGGGAGACCCTGAGTTCACCTGCCGACCCATGCACCTGCCAAGAATAATAGAAATAATAATAAAAATAAAAATGCAAAAACATGAAAGTTAGCACTGTGTTGACAGGGCTTCGATAAAATTTCAAACAGAGGGGCTCTATCACTAAGTCTTCCCACTGAGCAACATTTATAGTTATTACTTTCTTGCTGTTGGCAGCAAGCCTTTATAGACGTTTTGAGAATACATCCAATATAGGAAGTGGCCTGTTGTTTTTTCTTTCTTCCAGCTACATTATTGATATTTCAGGAGTAATTGAACTTCTCAGCACTAACTTGTTTTCTCCATGAACTACTATCCCCTGTAGATATACATGTTTTCAAGGCATATGATAGAGTATCTGTAAATCCTATGCCTAAATGGCACTTGCATTTTATCAGCCTTTGTAGGGAAAAATAATTAAAAAAATAATAATAATTAAAAAAAAAAAAGGAAGAAAAAAAGGTATCAAAGCTGTAAAACATCTGATGGCATTTAAACTGTACTATGTTACATCTCTTTTTCACACACCCTCACACATATGTAAATAAAATCTTTCTTAATATTAATTAATTAATTAATTAAAAGGTTCACAACTCTCATTATACTCACCAAAACTATTCCACCCCACCCAGGCAATTTTTTTGTTTTTTTTTTCTTGCTATGAACATGTAGTACCACAAGCAACATTAATACCAACCAGCTATTCATAATAAAGAAGCTAAACTAGATAATGCAAAATCATTTTGTAGTGGAAAGCACAGCCACAAACAGAAGTGGATCCATTCTTAACACATGGCGCCAGGTAAGCCTCTCATGCTATTTCATACATTTTGGGGGTATAGGATGGGGTTGTTATACGTGCTCCCTTGGATCTTGGCTCCTGCAGGCACTCAGGCCGGCAACACAGCATTTTCCAGTCTGTACCCATACAGGATAAGTGAAGGACAAAGTTCCCATGAAGGATGTATGGATCACTGACAGCCAGCTTCCTGTCCCAGCCACTATATATTTAAAACGGAAAAGTCAGAGGAGTAGTGTCCCTACCACCAGCCAGAGAACAAAAATACTTTCCTTGGAAACTCACATGGAAAATTAAGAAGGGATTTCTGCTTAAAAGGAAAGGTTTGAAACTTTCTAATTCGGTCTGTTAAGTGCCATGGCTGTGGTGCAGCAGGACGTTGTGTCACCACATGGTGCCCTAATTTCAAATCTCTCTGTGGACACAGAGGCCCCAACTGCAGCTATGGTGACAAAGAACCATTTCTTGTAGCAAATTAATAGACTACAGGTGGCAGAGGAACAAGGCATTGTTCAAGGAATGCATGGCTTGGCTGGATCACCCCCATAGGGCACATTAGATGGTATTCACACATGGTGTCTTCAGCCTCCATCTCTCCAGGTTCCTGAGAGAAGATAGCTGTCAACAAAAGGAGCAAACACAGAGCAGAGTGCTTGGCAACTGCTAGGATTTGTCAGACTGTAATCTCTTATTTTCACACTCCACATTATCTTTGGTTCTGGTTTTCTATAACTTTCAGCAAAAGACAGGTGGTATTAACGCAAGTTTAAGACTGCTGCCAACCAATAACATTTTTTTTTCTTAGATTGTTCTGTTTAAGCCATCTTGCTTCTATTTAAACATAAAATTCACCTTCATTGAAGTGGCCTCAGAAGATGTCCTCATGCAGTCCAACTAGACACTGTAGGTCTAGCCACTGCCAAAGGAGAAATGTAATATTGGGCCATCCTACTGAGACAGATCATTGTGAAGAATGATTAAGTAATATTTTTGTGTTAGTATGAAAACAGAAATCTGTCATTAGATTGCTATGCCCAAATTAATGCATTTAAGTAAATGTCATGATATTTACAAATCAAAAAGATTGAAAGCTTCCATTGCATATTCTCATACCAGTCTTTTAGATGTCTATTTAAAAAAAATAAAAAAATAAAATAAAATAAAATAAAATAAAATAAAAACCACGCACAAAAATACAATTGTTCAGAAATCTGAGCCATTAAGTGTAATGCAAAAGCTCTGTTTATTATGTGATCTTTTTAAAAGATTAATTTTGAGCTTTCTGTCCATAACATTTTTATGGACTGATGCTAAGCACTTATGGAAAACAAATATTCAATATAAAATGCAGCAAAAACCTTTATAAATCCATTTTTCAATCTCAATATGCAAAGGAAGAGCTTGCACACCTGTCCATTCCTGAACTCATCTGGCCAAGTTACAGTTTAGTGAGCAAGTCAGTAAAATAAATCTAAGAAAGAGGTAGCAAAAACCTTTTAATAGCAAACATGAGAACATTCTGAATTACTCCTGGACTTACCATAAGCAGATAATGAGTCTAAGTACTTTTAATAAATTATTCATTCTAAATTACACATTCACCTGTTGTAGAAATCTACTGTGATCAGTAATCTCTTTCCTTGAAGTAAATTAGCACAGTGCTAAGTGGGTTTCCTCTGCAGTGAAGACCTGACCTTGCACGTGTTGAAGATTGTGGCAGTCAGAGAAAAGCTCAGTTAAGTGTTGTAATTTACTCAACCAGTCTCTTAAGCACCTGCCAGGAAGCATAAATGTAGAAAACACAAGCAGATTTTCCTGCAAAAACAAACAAACAAATGAACAAATGTTCAAGGAGAAAATACAAATGTAAGAATTTAGGATTATGAAGTCCCATTTCCAGCATGGACACCAAGAGCAAGGGACATGAGGCCTGCCTGAATTCCCCCTAAATCTCAAGGACTGCATGGTTACAGACCTCAAGACTCATCCTAGTGTCCCCAGAGCTCAGTCTCCAGACTACTAGGGGAGCCCTTGCACCCTGCACCCCCTTCTTGCACACCCTTCAGGTCTCCAGGAGGCCCTACCCGCCTGGTCAGCATGCTGGACATGTGGCAGGAGCACAGCAGGACCCAGCAGCCAGGGGATTAGGCTTCACTAAAGGGTGACTTGAGCATGCTCTAAATTACATGTTATCACCCCTTTCACTTCCATGGACATAGTGAGAAAACCCAGGACAAGATTATCATTTTCTTTGCTTTTGAAAGATTTGGTCTAGTTAAACAAGATCCAGACCCAGAATGGTCACTGCAGCCATGAGCTTCTTTCTTTCTCTGTAGTGTCTTCAGATGAAATTTTATGGGAAAGCCACTTTCCCTTTAAGGTGATCTGAAAGCTATTAAGCCCCATTCCAAGCTCTTTCTGTATTAAATTAAAAAAGCACTGCTGTTTCATTATTTTAAACAGAGTGTGAATGAGAGCAGAGTCAGCTCCTTGGCTTTGTGAGTGTCAAACAACTTCACACTTGAGAGAATTAAATTAATGATTAATTAATTCCTCATTCCTTACACAGGAAAACAGGTACCTATGTGCCTGCAGTAATCCATAGTGCACGGTGTAAGGAAACAGCCCCTGCTCTCCCTAAATGCCAGAATACAGTCCCAACGACTACCTGAGGACTGGTTGCCTCAGGACCTTCTCCAAGGACTCCTAAACCAAGTTGCCCTATCAATATGTATGAGAACTGACAATACTTAGGCAGTCAAAACGTGTGAGAGCTGCTACTCTGACAGCATCAGTTGAGGCTGAAAAAAATAAAATAAACTGAAGAAAAGCTCTTATACCTGGAGAGGATGGCTGTGCCTATGCTGCACCTACTAAACATTCAAAGAAAATGCTGTTATTCAACTGTTCCTATAAATCTGCCAAGGCTTCTGGGGAACAGCATTGCCTATTTTCATACTGTGGCTTATTAAGATAGCTGAGAAGTATAGTGCTTGTTTGAGACATAATTGCAACCTCCTCCAAACAGTGTTTATTAGAGGCCAAGATGCGTGCCTGGTTTTCTAAGCTGTCAGCTTGCAAATGCTCAAGTATTGATTTAGGAGGCGATCTCTTCTAGCTTTAGTGTTCTCTGTGAAAGAAGGGAACTTGGGGCTGTGTAAATGATTCTAAACACTTGAAAACACATATTAAAAAAAAAAAAAAAAGGGAGAGAGAGAGAAAGAAAAAAGAAAAACTCTCTCCTTTCCACCTGTTTTGAAATCTTTCTTCCTCTTTTGAATCTTTCTATAAGTCTGTACCATTTGATCTGAAAAAACTCAGTTTCTGAAACAGGACCTCAGGATCTTTCAGGTAAAGTATAATTTAGCTACTTTCAACAGCTGCTACTTGGATTTTCTTTCTCAAGTCTCACTTCCAAGAAAACAGGAGTGTTAACTTGGCTTTTTCTTTGTGTAAAGATGCTGCAGGTAGTCACAGACTTCAATAAGAGTTCTCATGTGATTTCTTAAGGTGGAAACATGAACATTTGTTTAGAACAAGCCTTTTAATTAAAAATAATAATAATAATAAAATAATAAATGAAAAAGTACTGATATCAATGCCAGAACTCTGCTATATAGCAGGCTGCATGGCTGCATAAAGTCACCAATTACAGGCCCTAGATGTAAGATGCTGTTTATTTTTACTGATAGTCCTTGGGAGTACCTAAGGCAGTAGCCTCACACTGTTTCATAGAGTCATAGACTCATAGAATCACAGAATGGCTTGGGTTGGAAGGCAAATTAAAGATTATCTAACTCCAACCCACTGCCGTGGGCAGGGACACCTCCCACCAGACCAGGTTGCCCAAAGCCCCATCCAACCTGGCCTTGAGCACCTCCAGGAATGGGGCATCCACAGCTTCTCTGTGCAACCTGTGCCAGTGCCTCATCATCCTCAAAGAACTTCTTCCTTACATCTAAACTAAACCTACCCTTTTTTAGTTTAAAACCATTATTTGGCCTATCACTACACTCCCTGGCAAAGAGTCCTTCCCCAGCTTTCCCATAGCCCCCTTTAGGCACTGGAAGGCTGCTATAAGGCCTCCCCAGAGACTTTTCTTCTCCAGGCTGGACAACCCCAACTCCCTGTAGGAGAGGTGCTCCAACACTCTGATCATCAATAGCCTACTCTCAGTATTTATTATTCTGGGTTTCAAGTAACAGTATTTAAACTTCTTAAAGTTAGGAGAAGAATAAATGGAATAAGTTGAATTCTGAAAAGTTTCCTTATTTTTATTAGTGTGTATAAGTTGCGCACTTTACTTCAAAAAGCAAAATATAGGAATTAATACCATAGAGAATTTGTTCTTTTGAAGAAAGTATTTCCTTCTCTTAGTCTGTCGGTCATGAGATTTTGACACTTAAGTTTGTCGATGAAAACTGTCATTCTTATACATTATACAAAAGAGTGTTTTGCATACATATTCCGTACCTGGAGAAACAAAAGAGAGATTAGTATTTTTTATCATAGAATCATAGAATGGCCTGGGTTGAAAAGGACCTTAAAGATGATTTTTTGTTGAATTGACAGCATCTTAAAAGTTGATCAGAACACAGAAAGTTAGAAAAAAAAAAAGAAAAAAGAAAAAAAAAAAAACATCAGAAAAGGTGGATTTCTAATCCAAATATATATGAAGCTGTGATGGAAAAGTATAGTCCATAAGAGAATTATTATCAACAAGTAGGATTTGTGTCTCAGAAAAGATAGTTATCTCTGATTTTCCACAAGCAAACTCACCATAATGAATATTATTTTCCTGAGGAAAGGCCTCTAATATTCTCTCAGTTAAAATAAATAAATTAATTAATTAAAATCGAATCACAATATCCTTTGATTATATTATTTAACAGCATAATAGAATTAACACATAATAGATTCTTTTTTCTGAAGTGATTTCTGTCCAATATCTGAAAGTCTCATACCCATTCTGTATCTTGTTCAAATGTTGCACATCCCTTTATATGAATAAAATGTTCCAAGACTTGTGGATCTTCCATTAATCTCCTTGATTCACAAGAAACATTTTGTTTTCTTGGCATGAGACACACAAGGCCCTAGCTGATATTCTGCAATTTACCCATTTGATATTGAATTTACGCCTAGCAATTTGGCAATAAATACTCATCATCTCTCAATTTTGGCTTCCCTTATGGGGAGTGGGGAGATCATGTTTATTCTACTTCTGAGATGAGAAAAATGTTTACTACCATATCATTAATTATGAACGAAGCTCTGGCATAACTTGAGCAATAAATAAAACCCAGGCTTGTCCATCTGTGAAATTCTGGTAATGGGCATCATGTCAAGCAAGGATCCTTTAAACTAGCTATTCTTGGAGATTCCTGTTGTTACTGCAATTCTTAAAGCATATCAAAATAGATAGTAACATATTGTACCACAGGCCAGAACCTCTAGTGAAGGTGCATCAATTTATAATTGCATGATCTACTTTAAATTTTCTGAGAAGAAGTTATAGAGAAACTTGAGAAACTCAAAGGCCATGTAATAATTAAGATATATAAGCAGATCTCTGAAAGGGAACAAGAAATACTAAAGTGTGACTATGAAAAGTATTATTCAGCCTTGAAAAGCTGTCATTGTTTCTAAGGTTAGAAAATGAATTCTGGTAGCTATACTGCAGCAGAAAAATCAAGAGAGAAGCAAAATATGCATTAGTCAACCTAATGTAGGTAAAAGTCAGCCTCACTGAAAAGATGTGAACAGTTTTGGGGGAAGATGGGTTGGCTTGGGCATGACAGACAGTAAAATTATTTACACTGATATAAATTTCCTCTGACATTTCAGTTCTTTAGTTCTTTTTATTATTTTTTTTAACTAATTTTCACAGCAGAATCACTGTAATGTGATATGCAGACATTCTGCAAGAATATTATACCATGTTGCACAGGTATTCATGGACTTAGTGCTTACTAAAAAAAAAAAAAAAAAAAAAAAGCAAGAAAAACAAATGATATTTTGGATAGAGTAATGCCTTCACAGCAAATTAAATCTCAGACAGAACACTCAGCCATAGGTGGGTGATGACAGGTATCTCTATTGCAAGAGTCCCTGCTTCAGCATCTTTGGCTGAATCAGAAGAAATTCCCCACACCACTGTATTCCTCTTGATAAATTCTAACTATACATATCCGATCTCCTAAATACCTTACCTATGTACAAAAGACTGTCCTACATGATCATTTCTGCAGAAAATATTTCTATTCATTACTTACATATGTCTTATCTGTGTAGGATTTGATCGCTTCTGCAGTAGGAATTCCTAAGCTAGTCTTTGGGAAAACCCCCACACAAAGTTAATCAACATACCCAAGCATAAGAAATGGGCTATATACAGCAGGAGATGCCACAGGGAAATTCATAATTATCTGAAATTCTCAGCTGTTCAGGCTTCTGTAACAGTCAAATATTCAGTCGTGAAGGTTCGCTCGGTCCCCTAGTTTCAAGTTAGTCCGCTGCCTCAAGCCAACCCAACCCTCAAGTCTATGCAAGGAATATCTGGGACATTCCTTGACCATGTTGGGAATTGATAAATTAGGTGCACTGGGTGTGCATACCAGCACAGTCATGACAGGGAGCTGCAGCACAACTATAACTAAAGACAAGGCTTGATTTTTGTATTTATGACTCACTGATAATTTAAGCCCCATAGGTCTTTCCACAGAAAGTGCTCTGTTATTTTCAATAGCCTTTTCCACAAATGACTCACCAAATGAGGTTTCTTTTGAACTATGTAAAGGTGAAATAATCCTCTTGAATTCAAGTGATCCTGCTAAATGCACAACTTCCTTAGTTAGTTTTCTGCTTTCTGGTGTTGGTTAAGTAGTCCAGTCATCTCAACTTGTTATTTTCCTTATTATAAAACTTCCCTTTTTCTATTATCTCATAATGCAGCTATTCTGTGTCTTCATAGGCTATTTTATACGTCATTGCAGGTCCTTAGAACCCTTAATTTTCTTTCTTTGCATCACTGCAAAGGGGAAGAACAAGAATAGAAAGAGTTTGGAAACTGTGATCTGAAAGTAGCAGACTGGGTTTCTTTTCTGAATGAGGTTATGAAATCATTGCAGCTGTTACAAGCAAATTAAATGAGCATTGGCATTATCTAATTCCAGCCCTAGGGTGAGGTAGATTAGTAGATCTCTTGAAATCTCCTTCAGTCTTGCTAGTTATTTTATTATTATTTATTTATTTTTATTTCAATGATATTATTTATTTTAATTTATCATCAAAATGTTCACATACCAATGAAAGAAAACACTGCAACCATTTTGGAAGTCTCTTTCTGATACTTTTTAGTATGACACTAATTAATACACTTTTTTCATAGACTAGAGTGTCTAACTCCCAAAATTAAAGCTCACTCTACTTCAGCAGGAAGCAGGCTCCCAACTGATATCAAGGAAATTCTCAAAAGCTATTCAGGATGGCCTTTAAGCTGAAATGATGGTCATAAGGGCTTATGTTCTTTATCTCTAAATCCTTTGGATGCTTTTGAAAATCCTTACCTTAATTTTCTTTCCTGCAGTGTCGCAGTGACATCCAGTGGTCAGTAACATTACTTTAAACTGGGCTCTGACCCTACCAAAATTCAAGGGCATCCTACCTGTGTACACTGTAAGCCAATGCATGCATTTCTTGCCTGTAAGTTTTCACAGACCCAGTGCTTGATTAAGCATTGACTCAGCATTTGAAAAAGTCACAACACTGTCAGAAGCAAAAAGAAGGTTCCCCATATTATGGATCGCCCTTTCCCTGACTCCTGCTTCCTATGATTTTTGTTTGGGCTGCAAAACCTTTGTGGCTGCACCCAAATTTACATGCTCCCAAAATGCTAATAAAAAAGGAGAAATTAACATAACGTGCACTGTGGTAGCAGCCTGGATGTTTTGCATAAGGAGATCTAGATCAAGATAAGGACTCAGACCCTTAGGTTCTGCACTATGCATGTATATTAAAATGTATATATTAAAAACATGCATGTATATATTAAAAACCTGCAAACCTGGCAAGAAATATCAGGCCAGTTACAAAATTACTAGTCTATGAGATGTTGTAGCAGTCACACACAAATGGCTTCATTGTTATCAGAAGATAAGAGTGAGACTAAGGGCAAAAACTGCTTGAGTGAATTTGTCCAGAAAGAGAAGGACCAAAACCCTAAAGGAAAGGCCATGGTGCAACAGGGAGGTGATCAGCAAACAATCACTAGAAGAAAGGGCAGGGGAATCAGGCAGAGAACAGAGCAAAGGACTTTGGCATTGCTAGCCAAAATATCTTGAAAATGCCACAGGTCAGTCTGATTGGCAAGACCGAAAAGCTGACCATCGGAGAGAGAGTACTCCACAATTGGGTGAGTGGACAAGAAAGACAGCCTCAAGTAAGGGAATACGTAGGTGAGTGCAAAAGGAGACTAGGTCTTAAGGGTAAATGAAGTAGTAAAGATGGGAAGTATGCAAGTATGGGACAGATAGATTTAACAGACGAGAAGTGGCCAGTGCCCAGGATCTGGGGAGATCGTAAGAAGCAGCAGCTGGAGAATCAGGAACACAAAGCAGAGGGAAGGGCTAAGGGAGAGGATTTGACTAGCTGACAGAACCATCAAGGGGAAAAGATCTGGGCTGGTACAGCACTGCTAAAAAGAAGGAAAGATCAGAAGGAGGGGGTGGGAGAAAAAAAAAATAGAGAAAAGGAGAGACAAATAATGAAAAGCCCAAACCTCCAGAGGGCAGAATCCCCAAAGTAATTCTCTTAAAACTGTTGTGCACAGGGGAGGAGAAAGCTTTAGTTTACACCCCCATTCTGAGACTTTATCATTGTTTCTTCAGAAGAGGCAAACAAGGAAAAATAGCCTGTAGATGAGAATGGGCTCCACCAGGACCCCCAGGGTGTTTTTTTTTGCCAAGCATCTTTCCAGTTCATTGTCCCCCAGCACATACTGGTGCCTGAGGCTGTTCCTCTTCAGGTGCAGGACTTTGCACTTCCTGTTGAACTTCATGAGATACCCATCAGCCTGTAGAGGTCCCTCCGGATGGCAGCACAACTGTTAGAGGGGGAGTAATGCACTCCACTCACAAGAGAGAAGCAGCAATATGTTTATTGATATAACAGTGATTTAGCAAAGTTTGATTATAAATAAGACTGCAACTTAACAAAGATTCAATGGCTAGGTACACTTGGTTATTTACAGGATAGAAGATAGGGTTAAATACACTTCTCCAGGAGACCCTCCCATTGAGTCATGAGGTTCAGAGTGGATCCCCTTGCTTTCTAAATGCTTCCTCTGAGGAGTCTAGGTGCAGCTGGATACAAAGTCAATCCCAGACTTGGTCAAGTGCTTATGTCTAAAAGTTGAGGGGATGTTTCCCTTGAGTCATGAGGTTCAGGGTGGACCCCCAGCTTTCTAAACTCCTTGAACCGAGGAGATAAGGAGCCTAGGTGCAGCTGGATCCAATCCTAGTTCCAGGCTTGGTCAACAGTTTATGTCTAAATTATTATATGTGCACATTCAAAGATAAAATTTTAGCAAAGCTTACAAAGCTTAGCCAGCTATTAATCACTTATCAAGGATCTGTAGCGGCAAGTGATCTCTTGGCAGCAAGACATAAGGGACCTCTGCAGCAGACATAGCCTTGAGAGGCACCCCTGCCCAAGGGGAGATCCTATCATGCAGCCTGCTATCATACAAGAGCTCAATGGGATTTTGACTGCTCACTATTTATGGGGTAAGATGTTTGACTCATGGTCATATTTGCATACCAATTGCAGATGTTATTTTCTTCCAAATCTGACTTGAGCTGGACATTGACCAGCACTGTGGTCAGGTGAGCTCATTTTGCTCAACATTTTGCTCAACTATTTTAGTTCAACTAGCTTCTTGGCTATTGCATGTTATCCTTCTCCCCCAAATCGACATGAAGGCAACTGCTGCCATCACAACCAGACACATCTATCACTGTTACTACTGGTGGTTATCACTTGAGCATACCCCTCCCTCTCCCCCCTCCCTCCCCCCCGGTGGTTACCATTTGAGCAGGGTTTTCTACCTGGTGTATCCTCCACTCCCCTCAGTTTTGTGTCATCAGCACAGTTGCCGAGGGTGCACTCTGCACCATCATTCAGATCACTAATGAAGATATTCAACAGGACTGCACCCAGTATTGACCCCTTGGGTGCATCACTAGTTACTGGCCTCCAAACAGATTTCATGCCACTGATCAGCACATTTACACATTGATAATATGAGCATATTAATAATTATTCTTCTCACAAGGGCCTTAATTTAATTAAAGTTTGAAAATAAGCCTTGAGATCTTCAGATGAAAAGCTGCTGCTTTAGGTATACAAGGAAACACTGGTTCTGTTTTCAAATGCTCTTTACATTACTTGGCTTTATTAATCCTTAAAGTATTGAATCCATAAAACACCTATAAAGCAAGATACATGCATATAATAAAATGAGGTTGTAAAACACAATTACTTCTTGGACTTCTCTTAAACAAATTTACTAAGTAAACCGTGAAACTCAAGGTTTTATGATCACAGCTTTCATTTTAGAATGTGACAACATTACCTAACCTTTCTCAAATGAGTCTTACTTTTCTACAAGACCACTCAAAGGTGTCAATACTGCTAGCGTAATTATCAAGCATGTATCAACTGATACAAGAGAACTACACTAACCACTCAGCAAAGAGGTAGTCCTAGAACATTTCAAGGTTTGGCAGTGATTCCCAAGTTGCTTGGTGTTACAGCATCCTTGAGGAGATAATTATTTTCCACTGTAATCACAATTAGCTTTGGAAGAGATTAATAGCAGAACCAACACACCTTTTCCACCTCCTCCTTCACAGGAATTTCTTGCTCTGAGGCAGTCATATTGAAATATCAGGGAGAAATAAAGAGAAGAGAAAGAGGAGAAAGACTGGGTGGTGTGTTATGTACCGACTTGCTTTACAGGTTCCTACAGGCTTCATCAAGAGATCTTGCCATCCATGTTCAAGGCTGCACTAGCCACTAGTGTCAGAGCCAGGATGAGGACTGCAGCGAGCCCTGGTGTTCCTATACTGAGCTAATAGATGAAAATTTCTTTGGGGAAGTGCAGTTGTTTTGGGTAATAGCATGAGTTCTTACTACAGTTCTGGCAGGAATATTTTTCTCTGAGTAACTTTATTGTCAGTTCATGTACTTCAAAGAACAATCGCTCTTTTCTTCATTTGGTAAATTCATGTCACCAATGTTCTGCTCCTGCCAGTTTCACTCACTGTCATGAGGAGACATAAGGTAATTATGGGAGTAACTGCATATGTTGTAGGAGGAGTTTCCTCTGGAACCAGCTCCTCAGCTGTGCCTTGATAAAGCATTTCCTGGGGAAATCACTAATTCTTATCACTCTGGATTACATTGAAAGGGATTTATATCTGTTGGGTTTAAGAAAATTGAAGGTGAAACTGCCTAGTAATAATATTTAAAAAAAAAAAAAAGATTCACAAAATATCTTTAACTGTGTATTTGATTGATACTATACATGAATAATTGTCATTGGTTTATATATATCTTTTCATCTTTTAAGACTGTGGAGAAGAAGGGGAGATTTTCTTAAAAAGAGAAGGTAAAGGTTGATTGTGCTCAGAGCATTGTCCGAAAGAGATAATAGTCAGGTTAAACGACTTGCTGCCATCTATTGACCATGTACCTTACAGTGTCTGAAATTTTCAATAAGATGCTGAAACAGCACTGAAATCTTGGAGCACATCAATACAGGGAAACCCACTTTTGAATGACAAAGTCGAAATACTATGTGCTTCCATCCTGTCTCAGCATATTTCTGAATTTTTATTAAAAGCTAATGCTAGTTGTTTGCACATTGTCTTTCTCAATGTTTTAGATTTAAACCAGCAGCTTCTCCTTCCAGATCAGAGTAGGTTTAGAGGTGAAGCAGTTTACTCTCAAGGACATCACACTGATGCTAGCTGAGCTTGACAAATGACTTTGTATAGATTTGTTGTTCACACCAAATTCTGCACCCTTCTCTAAAGCAAAATGAAGTAAAATAGCATCATAGCTTCCTACCCAGAATTATTGCCATGTCTCCAAATGAACGCTTTTTTATGTGTTTGTTTTTTGAGGCTTTAAAATAACAAATCACTTCTTTATAACAAAATTGTCTCCTTGGAATAATAGGCTTAGGCATGATTTCTGATAGAGCAATAGCTCCTCTACATGATAGCAACAGCTTGCAGCAAGGAACAGAAGCCCATTCATTCTGGAGGTTTCCATCAGACAGGCACTGCTGTAAAAAAAAAAAAAAAAAAAAAAAAAAAAATTCATTTTTTGCATCAATGAGGTACTCTATTTAAACAATGTTTTGTTGCCTTTAGAAAATGACTATTCTATAACTAACAAATTATAAGACAACTATTTCCTTTAAGACTTGAGAAAACAGACTTCTGGAGATACAATTATGCATCAGCCAAGCTGTGTTTTATAAAGAGCACAGAGACCAGCAAGTTGTTAAGGCATTCATCTGTCTCCAATAAACTTTTCTTTAGACAACTTGTAGCTCCATCAAGAGTGCTCACCAGCCTTCCTGATTCATCTCACCTCAGGCCTGTGTCTAGAGATGAACACTGTTGCAGCAGATCAAGCAGCACTGACTCAGTAACAACAGACAAAAAAACTAAGTTGTTATTACTGCTTCCTTCCTACTGCTATGTCAGAGATACAACTTACTGGACCATGTCTTGTCAGTGACACTTGCCTTCATCCAAATACCTCTGCTTTTATCAAAATACAAATATGTTCTCAAAAGCAAATTTTGTCCATTCAACTGAAGCTGCTGAATCTTTTTGTTGCTGTAGTCAGTAGAGGAGAAAATAACAAAAAGCAGCAAAAGGGAGCAGAAAATCAGGCTCACAGCTCACCAATCCAGGCATTGTATTTCACCAATTGTAGTGATACAAAGAGACAAAAACACTAAATTTAATACAGTGGAAAGATTCCAGTGGCAAACAATAGTGGTGCATAAAACAGTAGGTGATTCAGTCTCTGAAAATCCAGTGTTTCTATTGGTCAGGATGGATGCAGAAGGCTGAATCCATTGTTTCAGACACAAGGAGAATTGAGACTTTATTACTGTGTGTCCCTGAAGTTTATCAAGTGTTAAAATTTTCCACCGTTATATATGTAGTATGAACACTTGAAACATTAATTCAATATTTGGCATTAGGTGTTGTGAAGCCTGAGCACTAAGTCCATAAATCTTTCTCCCTCCTCTCTTCCTGCCCTGCCACATTTAAGCTTATGCAGAACTCTTTATGGCACATGAAGCGATTGAAACAATTTCTGTTGGCACAATTTTCTTTTTTCCCCATCCTTCATCCTCTTCCATAATCTGGTCCTTCCATATATTAATACCTCATGACATCTTTGATCAGGACTGACCTTTTCCACTAGTCAACTGCAAACTGGCTTCCCTGATGAAGAAAACAGAAAATACCCTCTTTGTAGAAGGAAAATAAAGTTCAAGCTTCCAATTTTATAGCACTCTACCGAGTCCCTTCATTTTAGCAGACAACAAAACAAGGAACTAAAAGACAATGAAATAAGGAACCAAAAACAGTCAGAGAAGATGTACAGAGATGGACAGACACTGTAGTAGCCAAGTGTCAGTCCACTGAAAAGTCTCCAAGGATCTCAGCAAGCAGCAGCTTTAAATAATTGAAGCATAGCCATATGCCTACCCACTAAAATAAACCTGGTGGTATTCACTCAGTGCTTCCTAAAGCCAAGGTTATGGGTCACTTCTTGACAGGTACACTTGGACAAGAAATAGCCTCTCTCACCTGTCTGCCGGGCCTGAAAGGCATATACTTTTCCTCTCAGCCACCTGACTAGCCTCAAAGGAACAAACTGGGCAGAGGCATCTCTCAAAGTATTGGCTTCAGTCCTGTGAATTCCTTTGGAGGTGAAAAGATTCCTAGCCAATAAACCAGATGAGGTTTGGTCAGCCCAGACTTATGAGGTGTCTGTCAAAGATAAAAGATAAAACAGTTAATAATATTACTTGCTTTGGTATATCAGCTGCTTCACCTAGAAAGCCAAAAATCTCTCTACAACTATGCTAAACACCTCTGATGTGATTTATTTATTTTTTTTTTAACTGGGAAGGTGCAATACATCCCAGTATATTCAAAAGCAATAGCAATTTGATCTCAGCTAGCACAATAATATGATCATTGTATGACTCATGAAAAGTGCTGTTCCTTTCATTTGTTCTCCTTGGAAGTCATAGTCCCTACAGAGGTTTCACTGCCATAACACAAAGTAAATCCTGAACTGCTGTAGTACCTGAGAGCAGTGGGAAGTGCCCCTTTATGTGTCAGCTTCATAGAAATACAGACAGTGCTTTATGACGGAGCAAAGGGATATAATATAGAACATACAGCAAACCAGTTCAGTTCATGCTTGAGAAGAAGCTTAGTTTCTAAGTGACTGGGCTGAAAAAACATCAACACTCACATTTGAATACCCTATACATTTACCTTCCTCAGATAATGCGAAGCTGCACAGCTGTCAAAATGGTTATAATTTAAAGTGAGCATTCAGAATGTAATGTTCTATATTGGTACTGCTGCTGAGGCTAAACTTTAGGTGATAATTATAATGTTGATCATCTGAGATGAAACTGTATCATACAAACTGCTTCAGAAAAAAAAACAAACAATTAATGTGTAAAAACAAAATCCTTTATAAAACTGTCATAAAGAAAATGCAGATATAGACATGAAATCATTACTTAGAACCTAGAAATTCATCTTCTTAAATGTTAAAAAATAAAGAATTCAGAAATTAATTGCTATTTAGATTAATATTTTGAATGAATTTTTGAATGAATTTAACAAATATTTGAAACTGTATCACAGAGAAAAAAAAAAATATTTGAACATATTCCCCTTCTGAAATTTTTTTCAATGAAGCATGAAAATTTGATTAATAATGTTCATCATTTGGTAGTCCTTTACCTCCAAAAGGTAAAATACTTGTTATGCCAGAAAGTTCTGGAAACATTAGAGCCTGCAGCTTATATAGTGTTTAATTTCTCACATCCAGGACTATAAATGGATGGAAGAGGCCTTGACTGTGACCCTCATTTAAAAATGTAGCCAGGACATACCCAGCAAATATAGATAGATGTAAGTGAGCACTAGGAAAGTTCATGTGCCACAGAGCAGATGCCACCAGACTGGATGAAATTCCAATACACAGCTAAATCTGCAGAATTTAGTGTCTTACCTAGCAAAGTTCCTACTTGATATGAACAATGGCCAAAGAACCTGACCCTTGATGAATACTGTTTTCATCCAGAAGTTTATTTACCCATTAAGCCTCATTTTACCAGCCACAGAGAAGACTGAAAACTGCAAAGTAAAATATTACCTATTTAATTAAATAAACCACGGCAATCTTCATTCACTAGAGTATTTGAAGAATATTTGTCTAGCTGCATCTGACACACAGAATTTAGTTCCAAAGTTAGTTTAGAAGTATTAAGTGAATTAAAAGCATAAATTTCTGAAAGAAAAAATGTTTAAAGAAATCAAGATACGGTTTTGATGTCTATGTGTTCTGTGGCCTACAGTGCTATGGATATCAACCTACCATGACTCAGTGATATAAAGGATTACTGAGTCACACAAGGTTGTGCAGGTGATCAGGCTCCTTGCAGTCCCAAGCCAACTGCCTGTAATGGGGAAGCAGGGCACCAGAGAAAGATCTATCCACATCTTCCATATCTTAACCACTCCTGGAGACCCTCCTACTTTCAGTTCAGTCAAAAATATGCTTTGTGCTTCTTGTGAAGCTCTTCAACAAATGAAAACTTTAGTAGGTGTTTCACAGATGCAAGGAGTGCAACCATGGCTGGAGTGAGAGTGTATCACTTACATGTATGAGAAAGACCATCATATTAATAATGAATGACAAATACAGGTGGGAAAGGCCAATGTCCTCTACCTAAAATCCACATCTAGGTGCATGATACACGTGGCGGTTAAGGAAGTGAACTGGACTTTCTGGAAACTGGACTGCATGACTCTCAATCACCAAGCTTTCTCAAGATACACTATGCCTTCTCAGTCATCAATGGTGCTAATGCATAGTAAATCCAGCTGATTCAGGGGACCTTAAGAGCTGAAACTGTAAAGCAAGGCTGAATTCTCTCCACTATCAGTGCAGCTGAAGGAGAGTCTGGCAAAGACGTTTGCTTCAGCCCAGCTTTTCATGGCATTTATACGTGAATCTTGCTTTACTGCTGCTGTTGGAGAGAGACCTGGCTCTGGGAAGAGGTGTCTAATTACAAGTTCCACTGCATCAAGCCAAGTTTGTGCTCCAGTTCTTCCCAAATGAGGTCAAATGAGCTGCCAGCCAGGCAATGAGCAAAGGGGGCATAATCTAGGCAAGTGAAGTAATTAACCACTGTTTGCTTCCTACTCGGTAAATAGCATGATGTTACAGTTTTAACAAGCCTTTTATTGGGCAACAAGCAGTGATTTCTTACAGTGGAGTCTCAAGGTGCTTATAATCTTACCAAAGCATAGGTAATCTTGTCGCATGTAGTATTTCTTTAGATTTATTTCGTACATAAATTCCTTGTCTAAGAAAGAGAAAGGTAGAAGTCCTCTTCTCATCTTGACCAGCAGGTGATTCTTACTAAAGAAACAGCTCACCCTGCTGGTTAATCACTTCAAAAGCTTTCAAGTGATTTAATGTGGCATTGAGTTTGACTCACTTTATTACTTCTGATGGAAGACCTTATTTATTTCAGAGCTAATGGGTGAGAGTTAACTCACATTTCTCCATCTCCAGTGACAAGAAAATAACTTTCAATTGGTTTATTTGAGAAATACATTGAAAACAAAAAAAAAAATAAAAAAGGGGGGGAAAAAAGAAATGAAGCACCAAAGTATAAATCACGAACAAGATTTATGGCACAGGAAAGTGATGTTCTTGCAAAGAAAAAGAAACCACTTGCCTCGAATAGCTAACACAGCGTAAGTGCTATTCAGAGAGCAGTTACTGCCTTTCTACCAGTACTAGAGCACCTCCATGCACAGTCTGAACCTATATTCTATTGTAAGTGCCTCAGTGATTAAAACCCCATTGTCCATAGAGTTGAACAGCAGGAGATGCTGGTTCTGAATATGCAGACAGGTTATCTGTTTGACAACAGTTTACTATAGGTAGTAGACAAATTATTACTCCTCTGGTACTTACTGTCATAAGAGTTACTGCAAAGGCAAATTATTTGGTAACCCTGTACATATGATTATAGCACCATGTTAGAAGCACTCTCATAATAAAGAAACTCCTTTCTTCATCATAATTCCTTATTTGCAGATACTCAAGACACTTTGCTGGGAGCAGGGAACCACCTGATGGATTGAAAGTTACCAATCTTCACAGATTTATGGCAAATTTTTTTACAGATAACAGGGTGATTCTGGAGACATCTGAGCATAAGAAAATATTTTTTCTGCATTTTAGAAGAAATGTTTAGTTATCTTGGCACTTAAGTAGGCATAAACAGGCTTAAAAGTTCTGGCTCTGATTCCTGGATCAGCCGCAATGTGATATTAATTTTGTTTCTAAGTGGCAACTAAGGACTGCTTTGGCTTTGGGGTTTTACATGCCCTTAAAAAATTACTGGATTTGACAACAGCAAATTATCATGTGACCATTAGATTAGGATCATTGTTGAAAGAAGCTTGAAAAAAATCCACAGCCTTGACCAAAATAATGGGATTTATTTACCTTTATGGACAAGGGTCTGTAGACAGCGTCTCTGTGCACAGAGTGTGGTCTTACAAGTTCTGGGTCAGTATGGAAGAAATCTGAGGCACAGTTCTCAAAAAGAGTTGATAAAAAATATCCTCTGTAGTCCCAGCAAATGTGCAAGTATGTACATGCACGTGTGTATGATCTGCAGGATCTCCCAGTAATTCTAATTCTTCTTTTTTTTTCCTTAATTACTTTGAAATCATAAAAACCTTTCGTATTCAAAATGTCACACATACAAAATTCAGATCAGAAAAAGAGTGGAGAGAAATTAGGAAAATTCAAATATTCACTAGCAATGTAATTACTGTTATTTTGTTACTTCATTTTCTGACTCTGACTTGGACCTGATTACTAAAGAAGGCTTCAGGACACTTTGGAGAGAGGTTGGATGAGAGTAAGGATAACTACTGTGATCAAAGAGAGCCACAGCATGTTAATACCTCAGGTAGATGTTACCAGCATATCCACCAAGTACTTTGGTCCTTTCTCTGTCAACAACAAAACTTCACTAACACAGTGATCTGCTCACTTGGACACTGATGTAAATCCTGGTGGATTAAAATGAAGCCTTTTAATTACCATTAGTTGATAATAAAACTTATAAAAAGAACAAACAGCAGTCTGGTTTCTCATTTTGACTTGTGTGAAGACAAAGTACTTCTGATTTCAGTTCCTCCACTCAGTTTCAGTTTTCAAAAGAACCTCCTCTCTAATTTGCAGTACAATTTCTGTGCTGATTTAGAAGCCCAACTTGAAATGAGATCTCATTTCCAAAGATCACAGAATACTTTGCAAATGATAGATCCATTACTGTCATCTCCAGGTCACCAATGGGGAAGCTGAGTTGTAATGAGGGCAGGTAATTTACCAAGACTCCCCACACCTGGCAGTACCTAGCCAAATTCCATTGCAGCAGCTGGAGTCAGACTGACAGCATGACCAGTGTGGTAGGAATACAACCCTTTCTGCCACCTTCCTCTGTATGCTTGCTGGACTATATTTCCAGCACGTAGCTTGCTTAGCTCAAACACCGATGGGAGGGGATGGTTCATATTGCTCCAAAAAGTGACAAACAGTCCTTCTCTTCAGCATGTTTCCAGACCAAATTCTTCCTTGTCTTGCAGCTAGGAGTGACTGTCAACAATATCAAGACTTGCAGATCATGCAGATCATGTGTAATACGTTTTTCAAAAGCACATAGTTTACTCTTAGAAAGTTTTCTTAAAAATAATGAAAATATTGTGGTTTTATTGAAATGTCATCAGATGACAACAGCATGCCTACCTTTCCATTTTTAATTTGCCTTTCCAGCAGACAGATGCCATAAAGCACTACTAGATGCAATGTCTGTTGCAGAGAGTTGAACACCAAAAGCTGAAAAAGCGTCTCACTCTCTCCTTCTTGTTTGTGGAAGGGATTTGCTTGTTTTCCCAGCCTTTTCTGAAGGGCTGCTTGTTTTCCCACTTTAATAAGACACTCACCATGAACCAAAGCTGAAAATTGCACAAGCTATTGAGCTTTGTTCTGTGTTTGGGATGTAGAGAAGGACAGATGGCTAGGCAGACAGATTTTGTAGAAGCTTTATTGTTTAACAGCCATCTTATGAAGGGAGAGTGATAATAAATGATGCAGCACATAGGACAGTAAGCATTTCATGTCATGTTCAGAATGCAACTTCCATTCTGAAATGTTTGAGCTATATAGACCTTACGGGACATGATGACTGCAACAAAAAATAATTTGAAGCTTTGTATGTTGTAGAGAAAAATCTGGAAGAAAAATACATTAAAAGATTTCAAGTAGTAAAGTAATTAAATTTTCTAACTTCTATTTCCACTACATTATTTAACTGTGGAATGAACAGGGGTACAACTGCTACATTAGTCTTTTCACAAGTTCACTGCAGCAATTGATGCCATCTAACATGGCATCAGGATGTTCAGTCTTAACAGAGAAAGAAATAAATAGTTCCTCAGGAACTTTTCTAGCGTGGAAGATGTACTGAGAAGCCAATGATCAAGAACCTGTCTGAATTCAAATGAAAATCCATTGAGACTTCTGCTTTGGAAGTAACTTCATCATGGACACAATAGAGCGAGCCAGCAAATCCTGACCAGTTTTACTGTATATTTAGCAAGTTACTGAACGTCTGTCTCACTGGACACTATTCCCAACCAAAGAGCCTGTGGTCAGAGGCTTCCCCACTGTCAGAAGTGTTTAATCACACCAGTGAACTGTGCAAACTCCAGACAATTTGTTTCTTTTTTGCAAGAAAACTAACAAAGAATGGGAAACAAACAAGAGAAAAGCAAAGGATCTATCCTACACACCACAGGTACCCAGCAGCAGCAGCCACATATTTTTATTCTCATAGTTCTGTGTAAAAAATTGAGACAGTGTTTTCAGTCACATTTCTGGGTCTCCAGTCCTAGGCTGATTCTGAATTCAACAAGTACTGCCAATTACACAAAATATCATGACATGAAGTTTTAGGCTGGATGCACAAAACAAATGAAAGCCAGGAGTCTGGGACTGGAGGAGTGTGATCTTTTAAGGATTTTGAGGGGGGAAAAAAAATGTTGCTATAATTTTGACAACATAATTTAGAGGCTTTTATATAGAGCAATCTACACCTCCGCCCCTCTCCACCTCGCCTCCCCCTCTGGTATTGTCTTGCCTGTCAATTATTGGAAGAAGAGCCTGTTCTTTAAAAGGCTTTTAAATGATTAGAAATTATTTGGAATATCATCTAAAAGCTCTTGAAAGAAAGAACACTACCCCCTCACATATACATACACCAGAAAGTATTTATGTGTATTATCAACTTAAATGCAAAGGAGTAATATGAGGGTGTGTCTGGCTAATGACACCGAGGATTTTTAGCTGTGCTTGACCTTGGGTGTGAGCTATGCAGATGTTATAAGGTAAACCTAAAGCTCCAAAAGCCTAATACATGACATTGAGATGCTCATTTCCTTGTTATGTACGATACTGTGAGGATTGTATAGAAAGACTGAGAGAATATGGGGCCATGAAGATATACAGTAGGCAGTGTTGCTGTTAATATATGCATATCAGCAAGCAAAGCAAGCCAGCTGCACCATTTTGCCAAGTAAGCAACTTTGTTGTTAATGTAGGGTTTGTTTGCTCTGATACATAACAGACACATTCGAGTTCCTTCAAACCATCACTCTGACTGGCATTGAGAGATATTGTATTATAAATTTTACATTATAATAGTGTTTACTGGCGGAATAAATTGCATACCTGCATTGAAGTGATGGAAAAAAGACATCACTCATTATCACATTCAGCAGCATGCTGAATACAGCAGTGAACGGTGATAATCGTGCCAGCTAAAGTGATTTTACCTATGAAAAGTTGTTCAGATGCAAGAGTCAGAGACTGTTAATGTCTTACATGAAGAACAGCTATTTCCTTGTTGTTTCTGGGAAGAACCTTACAATCCATTAATAACTCACAAGTTTCATAAATGCAATATATGTTAAAGGTATAAAAATATTTCTGTTTTCTTTACAAGCTCCTTTTATCTCCATATTACCTACCTTAATTGCTGCTGGCTGCTTTATTCCTCCTTTTATTATGCCTCACACAAATTAGAAATAAGCTTTTGGTTCAAATGCCGCTGTTGGATTCAATTCCATTCCCTTTGGTCACTCCAGAAATGGTTTCTGAGACACTGCTCTTCTCCAGGCAGATCCATGCATCACAAGAGAGACTCTCACCTCTGAATTTAGCCTTCAGTGGAGCCAGGGGTAAAAGAGCCAACTATGTTTTTCTTCCTTTAATTCTTTTTCTCCTTGTTCGCATCCCTAGATGAGTTTCACCAGGCTGTCTCTGCCTACAAGTAGATATTTAGTGTGGGTTTCACCCCAGGCTAGGGCGCATCATTTTAGGCACCAACATGTAGGACTTTATAGGTGGCTGTGGTGCTCTGTACAGTCCATGCAGATCTAGCCAGTGGAGCATGGATGCAGCCAGCCCAAAACAAGTATTAGGGCTACCGTGGTATATGCTGCCTGGCCTCAAGCTGCTAAAGGACATGTGTTTCCCTAGGGCCTCTGTCACATGTGTCAGCCTTGTGCAGAAGTCTTCAGCATCCTAGAGAGCCTGGAACAGCTCTCAAGGCCTATGTTCAGGTAGCCAAATCAGGTCCTAGTTCTCCAGTATCCACTGTGGAAGACAAGACACCTCATTCACATATAGACACCCACACACCTGTGTTTGAATCTTGCTCTGGAAGCTGGGTGAGATGAACCACATCCATTGGCCTCATTTTCACTGTCTAGCTACATCTTTGAAGTTAAATATAATAATAGAGCATCCATTCTCCATACTTTTTAGTACTCAGATCTCCTTAGTTACATTTGGACTTCATGCCTTTGAGGATCTGATTCTTAAAAGCTCTGCTATGCCTGCAGCTAGATTTAGTCACCTACGAGTAGGAGAGCAAACACAGCTAATTAAGTTAAGTCAGGTCAACAAAGTACCAAGCATCTGGGAACCAAAGGACTATTTCATATGCACTCTGCAACTAACACAGGTGCAGTGGGTGCTCAGTGCAGGAGGGAAGGTCAGGATGCCCAGCCTAAGTGGAGTATTTCTGAGGAAGCACTGGTGCTGTGGGGAGCAGAGGATCAGGGGAACACAATGGGAGGACAGGGTAGGTCAGGTTCTGCCATGCTGCTCTACCAGCTGAGTGGAGTGCCTCATGGGCCTGGCCTGCTCATTTGTAGAGAAAAAGATTTTTGGTACAAATTATGTGATATCAGAAAGGGAATGAAAGGGGCTTTCATGGGTCACATTCTACCACTGAGTGTACGTCTGTATGTAAGTGCCAGCATCTCAGGGAGGTGGCACTGTAATTAAGTAGGTGGAAACAGAGATCGTGTGAGGTAGAAAAAGTATAATGAGGGGGGAACTAATCTCCCCAGCACTGCAGTTCTTCTAAATAATATGGAATAATTATGAAATATCTCTAAGATTTCTTAAATTCTAACAGAGGACCCTGCTATATACTGGCCAATATAGCAATCTGACACCTCTTAAAAAAAACTTTTTTTCACTTACCAATTTGTCTTGTTTCTTTCAAAAGAATAATGAAATGGGAAAAAAAATAAAGAGATGACTAGAAAATAAAAGCAGTACTATTCTTGGAATATCCTTTTACTTGACAATGTTGGAGCAAGGGGGGTGTTTTTAAAAACTGATGATCATCTCCTTCCCACTGGTCAAAGGACACAATCTTCACTAAAAGGAGTTTGACTTGCCTGTCATAGGGCATACGTTTCCCAAGTGTGGGTGCAATTCAATATACTGCAGTTCAAGCCAGTTGCTGGTCCTAATATCAAGTTTCTGTTGACAGACAATACAAAGTATGGCACTTCTGTGTGACTGAGTTGATATTCAACACGGAAACACTTCTCCACTGAGTCACAAGACAGACTTGAAATTAAAATAATTTTCAAAGTAAATTGCAGGTGAAAAACAAAAGGAGATAGATTGAAAATTGGAAGTAATGGGAAAATAAAGATGAGGTGTTAGTGCTACCTAATTGTTTTCATTTTTTCATAATAAAAATGATTATCTCTCTAAATGTATGTCACCCATGCATTTATCTACATTTCTGTTTGTCTATCATTTACCTGTCTTCCACCTGCCTGAAAGTAACTACCTATTTGGAAAAGCAAGTTAAATTGTCTTCCTTGGTGAAGGGAGGGGAGAGAGCTAAAAAAGAGAGAGAAAAGCGATGAAAAATCTTGGTGTAATCTGAATAGCAATGAAGCAAAAGCTACTCCTTGATGTGCCTATGAATCCTGTAAATGAAGTGGCCCTTGAATTAAATTAATTTAAAATCTGGCAAATATTACTCGGCATGTTTGTCAATGTGCTGTATAATTATTAATTTGTTCATTGAGGCAACTATATAAATAAATAGAAAGCAGAATGCCATGATTAAACTAACACTAGAAATCCAGGGTCAAGGAGCCCTGTTATACAGGGATCTAAATAGCTTTCCCAGGTCCTATTTTTACATCTCCATACAGATCTGCAGGTCTGTAACTGCGAATTAATTGGCACACATTTAGATGCCAACAGAGCTTTTGTATTCTCAGTGCACATTTTGTCTTCTCAGAGTGAGATGTTAGTAATGGAGGTTTTAATATTACCCCTAGGGGAGCACCAGAAAATCTTAACAATTTCCTTCACTAGAGTATTTTCATTAGAGCTAAATGCTGTGCAATTTACATTTGAAATCAGGTGTAGGGTAAGTATAATGTGACAAGACATGTTGCAATGTTAGTTTTTTTTTTGTTCAAATGTTCCTTATTTACTGCAATATAGCCTCAAAAGATAAGCATGCAATTAAAATAAATATCTTGATTTTTAACCACTCCTAATTGGACTGTTACTGGGATAATAGGAGCACAAAATAGAATCAGGTTTAAAAGGGCCCAAAGCACAAGATTAAAATATTATTCTATTAAAAAAAAATAAAAATGTTTCAGGCAAAATAGGTTCTGTAGAGCAGAAAAGAGTTCATCATAAGTAAATGAGACACAAAACCTTTCCTTTGTAGCACTAATTCGATCTTACGGTGCTTAAAATGCCAAGACCTCTGCATGACTCAGAAGAAAAACCACAAAACCTACCTCTCCCAACACAAAACCATGAAACAAAAAGAAACAAATTGGTATGCAAAAAAAAAAAAAAAAAAAAAAAGCATTCATTAATAAGCACCCCATGCAATAATGAGCCAGAGGACCAGAGGACTAGAGACAAAACAGGGCTGATAGATAGCTGGGGATGAATTTCACTGCTTGTTCTTACATGACATCCTATTCTACCATTGTCCAAACCTCAAGACACACATATTCCATCAGTGACTTGTGTTTTCAGAGAAAGAAATTGCACGCCTAAAGTGGGTTTAGTCAGATCAGGGCCTCTTTCATGTCTGAACCTGAACGCAGGATCCACTTGTTTAAATGTTTCTCCATCAAAAAAAAACTAGCATTCTCAGTCAGGCTGGGCTTATCATTGAAGAGGATTCCTATAGAAGGGCGAGGTTTGCAGCATCTGCCTCTCAGCCAGCCAGAAGCCCCCTAAAAATGAGGGAACCAAACCATCAAAGAAGAGACCTGCCAACAGCAGGGAGAGGGGAGGAAGCAACAATCCTAGCAACATGCCATTCTGTGAAACCGTAGCCAGCTTCAAGTGCAGTAACAAGCCACTTTGTGATGAAGGAGGTCTAAGTCAAGGGGTCAGATCCAGAGGGCTGGAATGGTTACAGCTCTCTTGGACTGAGTTGAGGATGGGAATGAGATAACCTTCCCATTACCTTCTTCCTTACATAGCCAGGCCAGAATGAAGGCACAAAAATGCTAAATGATTTCAAAGGGTAAAAATTCATCCCACCTGACCCAGGTGTCCAATTTAGGCATGTTGACACTGTTGTCTCAATACGGTCAATGAAGAAAAGAAAGTCCTGCATAGGGTGCTGTAGATGTTGGTGGGGTTATGCCACCCTTCGTGTTGCCTCCCTCTTGTCACTGGATATTCAAGGAGTCTAAAGCTTCTAACTAGGGGGAGAGTAAGCAAGCACAAAATGCTCAGGCCTTGTCTGGATAGGACCAGGTTTACAAAGTATAGCCATGACTCAAAAAAAAAAAAAAAAAAAAAAAAAAAAGAGCTAACAACCACAGTAATCTCTCGAATGCTCAGACAGGAAAACACAAAAATCCACATCCCTGTTTTTCTGGTATTATTGTAAATTGCAGACTTCTGCTTTTAAGGACTCTACAAAAAAACCTTTATAAATTTTCATTAGAACACTTCCTTAATGAATATAAGACAGACTGAAATTATATGAATATTTGAAGGGATTTCTTCCGACCTTCTGAGGAAGGGTGATTATAAAATTTCAAGTTACCTCTGAAGCATTAGATAAAAATATGTGAAATTTAGTTCATTGTCTTTTAAAGAAATTTACCAAATATTATTTCTGAGAGCAGCAATGCATGCTTACGAAGTCTTCATGACCTGACAGATTTTTATGAAGTCTCCATTGCCACCTGAGTGGCCATGAAATCCATGCAGAGCAAGAAGCAGGAAAGCTTTGGATATGACCTTGTCTTTGCAAGGCAAAAGTGTGGGCAAGAACCGAAGAACCTGGTGAGTTGCCAAGCTAGTAACTGACACCAAGGAATGGTAAGCAGTAGACTGTATCCAGTTTGAGCAGTGAGGACTAAAACAGACCTTGAAGAGACCGAAAATATTAAACAGCAGAGATAAGAGGGGAGGAAAAAAGAGGGGGCTAAGACCAAAATATTTCAACTTCACAAAGAGGAGATGAGGAAATGAGGACTCATGTCCTGTACTTTGTAAAGGCATCAAGCTGTTAGGAATCTTCCTTCATTAATATTAAAAATAAATAAATAATAAAATAAAATAAAATAAAATAAAATAAAATAAATAAAATAAAATAAAATAAAATAAAATAAAATAAAATAAAATAAAATAAAATAAAATAAAATAAAATAAAATAAAATAAAAGTTCTTTGGCTATAATGAAACTGTTAAATGTACTTAGCCAGATGAAGTCCCTGGTGACTGGAAAAAGGAAAACATCACTCCCATTTTAAAAAAGGGTAGAAAGAAGCACTTGGGGAACTGCAGACTTGTGAGCCTGATTTCTGTGCCTGGGAAGATCATGGAAGAGATCCTCCTGGAAGAAATGTCAAGGCATATGCAGGACAAGGAGGTGATCCAAGACAGCCAGCATGGCTTCACCAAGGGCAAATCATACCTTACCAATCTGGTGGTGTTCTGTGATGGAGTGATGGCATCAGCTGACAAGGGAAGACTGACCATTGTCAGCTACCTGGACTTCTGTGAGGCCTTTGACATGGTCCCACATGACATTCTGATCTCCAGATTGGAGAGATACGGATTTGATGGGTGGACCATTCCATGAATAAGGAATTGGCTTGAAGGCTGCACCCAGAGTGGTGGTCAATGGCTCTAAGTCCAGGTGGAGGCCTGTGACAAGTGGTGTCACTCAGGGTCTGTTCTGGGACCAGTGCTCTTTAATATCTTTATCAGTGACATAGACAGTGGGATAGAGTGTACCCTCAGAAAGTTTGCAGATGACCCCAAGATGAGTGGTGCAGTCAATGTAATGGAAGGAAGGGATGCCATCCAAGGGGCAGAAGTGGGAGAAGTGGGCCCACTTGAACCTAATGAGGTTCAACAAGTCCAAGTGCAAGGTGCTACACCTGGGTTGGGGCAATCCCAGATATGAGCACAGACTGGGGGAACAACTCATGGAGAACAGTCTTGCAGAGAAGGACTTGGGGGTTCGGATTGACAAAAAGCTCAACATGAGCCAGCAGTGAGTGCTTGCAGCCAAGAAGGCCAGCTGCATCCTGGGTTGCATCAACAGGGGAGTGGCCAGCAGGTGAAGGGAGGTGATTGCCCCCCTCTACTCTGCCCTCATGGGGCCCCACATGGAGTGCTGCATCCAGGTTTGGGGCCCCAGCACAGGAAGGATGTGGGGCTGTTAGAGCGAGTCCAAAGGAGGGCCATGAAAATGATCAGAGGGATGGAGTATCTCTCCTATGAAGAAAGGCTGAGAGAGCTGGAAATATTCAACCTGAAGAAGAGAAGGCTCTGGGGAGACTTCATTGCAGCCTTTCAATATCTAAAAGTGGTCTTATAAAAAAGGAGAGAGAGTTTTTATTTGGGCAGATAATGATAAGACAAGGGGGAACGGTTTTAAACTAAAAGAGGGAGATTCGGATTAGATGTTAGGAGGAAATTGTTCACTGAGAGGGTGGTGAGTCACTGGAACAGGTTTCCCAGAGAGGCTGTGGATGCCCCATCCCTGGAGGTATTCTACGCCATGTTGGATGAGGCCCTGGACAGCCTGATCTAGTGGGTGGCATCCCTGCCCAATGCAGGGGGCTGGAACCAGGTGATCCCTTCCAACTCGAGCCACTCTATAGTTCTACTATTCTCTGATATTAAGCAAATGGTAGTATAGAACAGAATCACAGAATCATAGGAATCATTAGGGTTGGAAAAGACCTCCAAGATCATCTGGTCCAACCATCACCCTACTACCAATGTCACGCACTGAACCATGTCCCCAAGCACCATGTCCAACCTTTCCTTGAACACCCCCAGTGACGGTGACTCCACCACCTCCTTGGGCAACCCATCCCAGTGCCTGACTGCTCTTTCTGAGAAGAAATGTCTCCTCATTTCCAACCTGAACCTCCCCTGGCGCAACTTGAGGCCATTCCCTCTAGTCCTATCACTACTTATCTGCAAGAAGAGGCCAATCCATGTCTTCCCACAACTTCCTTAGAGACATAAAAAAAAATAATATAATATAAAATCTTTTGAGATTCTTAAATCAATGAAATCAATGGTTATATTTGAAATTGTGCTTGTAAATTTGGAAAAAAAAAATCTACTTTCCACGTAGCTCTGCCCACAGCTTTGCCACACATCCATCAAAACCTCATCAGGTCTTCAGAAGGTTGTTTCAAAGACTGACTATGTTTGAAATGCATAGAAAAGTACAGTCAGGTGTTTGAAGCCATTTGGACAAATAGAAGGCATATAAAGATGTTTCTTCCTGAGAGAGAAATATCCATTTGGGGGGAAAGTGAGGTAGGAGGGAACCTCAATTAATTTTATATGCCTGATATGTAGATTTCCATTCATTCTTACTTATTTTATGGTCAAAGTGTAAAATATACATTTCTAGGACAAAATTATTCTGGCCTGCTCCTCTAGATTTCTGTTTCCAGCCTGTGTATGTAGATAAGCATGCGTTAAGTCAGAGGTAGGTTGAATGAAGGAGTAGATTGTCTCTACAAAACACGAAGCTAAATCTCAACCTCATGCTTTTCTTGTGTGAGTCTACAGACTGTGTCATGAAAGTGTTAATGAAATAACTTTTAATGAATATATATATTTATATATATTTGTGATGTTACAAGTCAAAAATTTCTGATCCAAGATTTTATCTTGAAAAAAGATATTATAAAATAATTGAGATTAATTCTTCCATGGGTTAACATCAAAACTATTTAGTTCTTAATGTTTGTCAATGGCACACAAAAGCCAGAAATCAATGTTCAAGTGAAATATCTAGCATACATTACCACATTTGAAAGTACTGTGAAAACAGATGTGATTGTAGAGGACACAAGACTCTGGACAAACAGGTGCCCTGAACTAGGGAAGTCTAAGGAGCATTCTGCCTGTAGAATATCACAGAATCACAGAATGGTTTGCGTTAGAAGGGACCATGAAGATCACCCAGTTCCAACCCCCCATGGGCAGGGACACCTCCCACTAGACCAGGTTGCTCAAAGCCCCATCCAGACTGGAATAACAAGACAAGACAGGCTTATCATCCAGCTACCCTTGGCTTACTGCTGTCTGTGATGTCATCTGATGGAGCTTCTACCCCCTATAAACATCCTTCCAGAGCCATTCAGATTTACAGACTGCCAGACACCTCGTGACCTCTTTACCCAGCACAGGCCATGGCTTAAGGACACTGGCTGTCTGCACAATTAGGAATCAGGAAGGAAAATCAGTTCACTCCACTGTCTACATACCTAATCCATACTTTATCAATTTGTCTTTGTTATGAGACAAAATTTTGAAAGATTTCCTAAACTCAAGGTAAGCAACATTCATTACTACTCTCCTCATCCACAAGCTTCTACTTGAGCACAGAAGGCTATCAGCTTGGTTGATCATGACTTCCTCTTCATAAATCCACAATGATTACTTCTGTTCATCTTCTTGTCCCTTCTGCATTTCAAAATGGCTTTCAGTCATAGTTCCTAGAGGAGTATGGCATCTACAGCAGTGAGGGAAATACTTGGATGGGGAGAGTAGGACAGCAGTCCAGGGATGGAGTGGACATTGGCTGGCAACCACTGCTTGCAAGGTCTAAATTTCTACCTATTCATCAACAATCCATATTGCCTTCAACATCACAGTCCAAGAAGTGCTACAGCCTCTCACTGAAATTATCTGTCTGAACACATTAACAGCAGATTTTCAATATCTACCAAAAGCCACAGTGACTGAATTTTCACTCAACACTTGCCTGCTCTGCTTGTAAGCTCCAAAGGATCATCTTTGTGCACTAAGGTTGTGACTCTGAACCTCAGTTTGGACTCTTCAGTGCCACAGTAATGAAAAGAAGGAAGAGGTGAACACATGGAGAGCCTGCACAGGCACAAGGGCACTTATAGCAGCAGGTCCTCTTCGCTGTGCAAAGCTATTTGTAGAATGTTTACTGCACATACAGCAGATATTATGTCCCCAGTAGGACACAGGCAACCACACTTCTCAGCAAGAAAGTGAGAGAACAGGCTCCCTCTCAGCTGACAGCTGAGACCAGCATGGTCTATAAGACCTTTCTGTAGCCTACCATCCTAGCACAACATCAAAAATGACATCTGGAGACACAGAGGGACCCCACTACATATCCTGAGCAGAGCAGAGGAGGTCGAACCCACACAACTGCACCCAACTCAAGTAGGACATGATTGTTAAAGCTAATGCTTGCTGCCTCCAGGTTGCTGCGTCCCAGTCTTGTGATACTAATGACACTTTTACCCTACCTTGCTCCACCTATGGAAATAGAGGTCTTTATTTTCATTGCCCCACTACTGGACAGTCATGCAGAGTAGCTTAAACTTCCAGAGCTCTGACCAACCAAGCACAAGAATCAGCTGTAGGGCTCAGAGTCCATTGACATCAATTTCTGCCTCTGAGGTACTTCTTGCTTCTCCTTCTGCCCTGCTTCTCCCTCTGCCCGAGTTCAAAGTCAAACCAGTTATCCTAACTCACTGACTTGGTTAATTTCAGAGGGATATTGCACTCCGAAAGTGCACTAAAAATGCCCATGCAGTTTTACTTCCTTTCCATGAGCTTATTTGCTTTAATTTAAAAAATCCTTTGTGTTTGCACTGAGTTTGTTCCTGCTTCCTTTGAAATTACTTGGAGTTTTCTCATTGTCTTCAGTGAGAAGAAGATAGGATCGTGGGTGCCTATCCAAACAGGATTTCTGATTGGGAGCTGATTAAATATTTAAGCAATTATAGATAGAATGCTCATTTTCAGGGACTTAATATGGCCTGTCTAATTAAAGTTAAGTGATTCCTCTGTGTGTAAGTCCTCTTATGTGTGTAACAAGAAGCACATAGTTAAGGATAAATAATTCTTCAAGGTTATCTGAAATGTGGACCCATTAGTAAATAATACAGCATTGAGCTAAGTGAGAAATACTCTTGAGAATATAATCTCCCTTATGGAATGGAATAAATTGTACTATAAGCACGCTTGGTGAGATCTGAAGTTTATTTCCTACTGGGAATTGACTTATTTTTCTCTTACCCATACTAAGGTTTGGCAGTAATATCTAGCCAATAGCCTCATCTAATAAGCCTCATAAAATAACCAAAATCCATTAGTTAGAAATGCTGGCTGGCAGGAGGCAGACAAGTGGGACTGCAGCAGACAGAGGACTGACATACACCAGTAATTAAAATAGCATTTCAGAGGGCAAGAGGAGGAAGCTGGCTGAAATTGCCCACAAACTATTACACATTTACCCTGACAGTTTTCCTCTCCTCTTCCACTGTTCATAGTCTACAGGAGAGAATAGCATTACAGGTCCAGAATATTTTGGAATTTATGATCTACTAATTTATGGTCTACTGATCAAAATTGAAACTTAACCACTACTTCTAATTCTAGAATCCCAATTCGTATTTTAAGTATTTATTTATTGCTATTTATTATCCTTTGTTTTCATTTCCAATATAGTTGTAATCCAAAATCAGTAAGAAAGTTAAATGAGAAGAAATAAAACATATTTTCCCATTAATTTTGAATATTATAAACCTTTGTTTATCAAAGACAAAAGTTTTTTGTTTGTTTGTTTTTACTTTTCAGAAGAAATAACAGAAAAGCATGAGAACTTCTTGTCATACATTTGAAACAGAAGCTCCATTTTTTCAATTGACAACAAAAACTTTTGTTTAAGGAATACAGAAAACCTAGGAAATAAAGTTCTCCTTCAAATATTTTTGTTTCTTACAAAAAATCAGCTCACTCTCCAGCTTTTCCACCAGCACCACCTAACAACATGATCTCAGCTTTGCAGTCTGCTGAATCCTTGTCCTAGGATTCACATGGAGAAGGAATGATTAAGTCTTGCTTCATGCCTATTTTTTCAATAATTTTAGACTGAATTTTCTAAAATGCTGGGTCATAGACATGGACAAAGTCTCTTCAACCTTCCTCTTTTGGACAAATGTCAGAAATTTTTCAGTGCTACAAGGGAAACAAAGTCAAGTGTCATCTTAAGCGATGGAAACACACAAACAATAAATGTCAGTTATCAGTTATCATGGAAGCTCAGGACACATATGCTCTTCTCTCCCAGTAAGATCTTCAGACATTGTGGTGCTGCTCCATGTCTTCCTAATTTATTATTGTATTCATCATAATATTATGACTCTACATAGGAAGAGTTTCTTTTTTTTTTTTTTTTTCTGTGAAAGTACCTTGTTCCAATAGCAGGGGGAGTCCGTTTTTCTTTTAAAGAGTGGTGGCGATATTTTGCTTGTGATTAAAGCTCTGATCTTTAGTCTAGCTTTAAACATTTCTCATGGGCACAGAACTTGCAGGCACATTTTGCAATGTAATTATTTGTGTCTGCAATCTAGTTACTTAGATGTCTGAGTCCCTGATTGCATCCATAAGTCAGGGACTTGGACATCTAAGTGATCTAAATTGCACCTGCAACAATTTGCACCTAAAATGTCAAAAAAGGATATAGCAGATAGAAAAAGAGTTCAGAGATGGGTGATGAGAATAATTAGGGGCATGGAAAACCTCGGAAATGAAACAAAATGGAACAGAATTGGACTGTTTACCTAAGAGATGAGATGAAATGAATAAAAGAGGAAATGATCAAAAGTAGAGAAAATAAGGAGCAGGACAGAAAAGATAGATGAGGTACTTTTATTCCTCCCCTCTTTATCATAATGTAAGAACAAAGAGACATTTCACAAAAAAAAAAAAAAAAAAAAAAAAAAAAAAAAAAAAGTGTAAGCATTTTGCAAAATTTATAAAAATGGAGACACTTTCATACAATTAACATGTGAAAAGCCTGACCACATGACATAGTGAATCTAGCAGGACTCAGTAGAGGGTTAGACACCTCTTTAGATTTAAAAATGCTCAAAAACATTAAAAAGGCAGCAATTTCAGAGAACTAATTACCTTCCTGCTTCAGGGCTTCAACAATTTTTCAGTAATATTGGAGGCAAAATGTGGTCCTCTTTCCTCAGGGCCAGACTACTTTAGACAAGCCTGAAGCAAGATTCCTTATACCTTCCCCTGAGTCATTTAGGGTTGCCTGTGGTTTGTGACAAGGAGTTAGGCAAGGTGGAGCCCAAGAGAGACACACCAGCTCAGCCTCTTCTCCTAAGAGCACACAAACAATTGGAAGCCCTTGCAGAAATTGTCACAGTAGGACTCATGAGGGCTGTAGTGTGGAACCTTGCATCTTCACTACCTGAGTAATAGGAGGTGCAACTGAGACGTTCAAAGATTTCATATCT
Organism: Aythya marila; assembly: GCF_965140915.1. Classification (NCBI taxonomy): domain Eukaryota; kingdom Metazoa; phylum Chordata; class Aves; order Anseriformes; family Anatidae; genus Aythya; species Aythya marila. The sequence goes on along the minus strand of NC_139042.1, from coordinate 83,721,687 downwards.
AGGACATGTCCTTATACTATGTGAAAAACTAGAATGAGAACCAGTGAAGGGGTTTATTTCTACAAGAAAATCTGCACAAGACAGATTATTGGAGCAACAGTCAAACAGGGCTGGCTATAAACACGCACTGTATTCCACACCAAATAGGAAAGTTGTTCATCTGCTTTCCTCTCACATCAGATTCTTTTAAAAAAAAAAAAAAAAAAAAAAAAGAGAGATGTATACACATACACACACAGCCCTCAGATGCGTTAATATCTTTTGGGCAAAAGGAGGAATTCAAGAAAATTTAGAGAGAAAGAGAGGTGGTTAGGGCAATCAGAGGTAGACAAAGGAATACATTAGGTACATGATGTAACCACTGCAGGTTACCAGTGCCTGAACCACTAACCACACTCAGGTAGATCTTGCTTTTGCAAGGGGACTTGTTTATAAAGCATTGAATTTTCACACTAGAACCTGTTCTGCAAAAATTTGCTGGCCTGTTCTGTGAGTTTCTCTGCAACAAAGAGCTTACTCAGGCTAGTTTGTCCTTCCATGCATTTTAATTTCATGATACAGCTGTGGAAGGTTTTAAGCAGGATAGACTGAGAGATATGTGCCAAAAAATGGAGATAACGTGAGTTAGGACAATTCCTGAGCTGCAGGAGACGTTGGTTCAAGTCTCAGCCAGAAATTAGGCAGGAAGCAGACTTAGAAAAAGGTCTTTCACAATCTTAGAGGAGATCCCTAGAGAAACATTTAAAAATGACTTATTGCTTGTCTTTTCAGGAAACAGTTCCAGGTTTGACAGCCGGAAAATATACATGTAGGACTTACTTTCTTGATAATCTTAGTCAATTCTCAGCAATCTTTCTTGTGCATATCTAGTTTTCCCTGTGTATCACAGACAGGCTCTGGAGATGTGAATCAGGTCTGTAAATTCTAGGGTGCCCTAATGGACTAAAAATGTCTTGCCCCAGATAGCCATGGTATTCCATGTGCTGGGGCAAATGTAGAAAAAGGCACAAAGATGAACATTTAGGAAACATTAAGCAGGTGGCTGGAGGACTAGCTCCAGTTCCTGGCTAAATATAGTCAAAATCCTTCTCTGGTCATCAATGACCAGGATCCAACACAGCAGTGAGAGGTCAAAGGAATTATGGTAAGAGAAGAAGACAAAAAAATGTCTGCTTGGCTGGAGATGTGAGGTGAAGAATTACAGAACAGAAAATAAAGAAAACAAGAGGTATTAATGGAGCAATTCAAACGGCTGAACTACACAGAGTGGTAGATAAGCAAAGTGATTTTGACAGATCTGGGGTCAAGGAACAAGAGAGGAAAGAAAGAAGCCAAATTAAAAGTCATTGCAGTGTTCAACTGCAGCTGAGACAATGCTGGCAAGAATGCACACTTCAGCTTCTGGAATTAAGAGTTTAGACCGTATCTGAGATGTAGAGACAGGCAGCGGATTTTGGCAACTGTTTAGATTTCATAGACAAGGAGGTTTAATATGCAATATTTGCTTCTTCTGATTTCTTCCCTTTTATGTGAGTGAATAGGTGCCAGATTGTTTGGTCAGCTTAAAGTTCTTTGAAGCTGAAGGGCCTAATTGACAACTTTCATTTAAAAGCAAGTGTAAGAACCTAGGATGGTCCTTTTGTCCACTGAGATGTTGAATCAATAGCCACGCACTGACACTGTGTGTGACTGTCCAAACAAAGAGGTGCTTCCAAGGCTGAGGAATTTGTTCTGATTCTCGAGAGGTTTGAAAGTCTGTGAAAGGGAAAAGAAAGCATAGTTGTTACAGCAACCTGCAAGGAAACACTAGACACAGCCTAAATATGTGGATCTCAGAAAAAATGTGAGAGAAAATATTCTCAGCTGATTGATGGCTAAAGGGCACTTGGACCTGAAAGCAAGGAAAGTGTCTAAAAGTTGTTTGGGAGAATGTTAGTCATCCCAGGTCAAAACTATGTCAGGCACAGCTTTCTAAGTTTAACAGTACAATCAAGCTGACCCTGAGTCTGGGGCTGCTGTGTACCGGCAAGCTGCAGCTTGGGGCTGAATTTGAGGTAGGAGAGGAGGAGGTATTTTCCCTCCGGTTATTTCACCATGTTGAAATGCCCGAAATAGCCATCTCTTCCCATACTCTCCCCCCGGCTGTACAGACACATAGGTTGTTTCCCAGAGAAATGCAGGGCAAAGTGAGCAGGTATACATGGAGCACTGGATTCCATGATATGAGTGCTAGATACGCTAGTATGCTTAGGCAGTATCAAAGTAGGTACTTTGAGCAAAAACAATGTCTTAATAAGATTTCAACATTCGCTGGCTTTCTAAGCCCAACCACTGGGTTATATTCAATTGAAAACAAGTGATCACCTTCTTAATTTGGCCAGACTTCAAGAAAACACGTAGCCACCTTTGCTTTCTCCATCTGGGCCCCAGCAAAGGAAAAGAGTTACGTTGTCTTTTTGCCCTCTGTACATTCCTTCTTTCTCTCCTATTTTCCTTTTCCTATGAATTCCCACAACACTTGTGCTTTGTAAGTATTTGTCTTTTCCTTGTTAAATATTTTTTGAAAATAATACTTTCTGTTCTGTCCTCCTCTATTCTGACATGTTTATTCCCAGTCAAAGTTTGCTGGCCAATGCCAAATACCATGCAGACCCCTACAGCTGAGCTAGTAGTCTATATCGTTTCGTGTAGAGAAATTTCTCCAAGTTATAATTTCCCTCATCCTAACATAGCCGTCAAAAATGGCTCAGATGAATCATGTCTAAGAATTATCTAGTTTTCTTCATATATCTTCTGTTGTGGAAGAGTTTTGGAAAATAGGCCTCTTTTTCCTAGCTAAGAGTAAGTGAGCAGCCCAGATGGTTTCCCACTGAAAAGGTCTAAGAGAGGAACCTGCCTTGGGCCAGACCTCTGTTCAGACAGAGAAGCAGGTCTTGAATATCTCAATGCAAAGAAATGTGGCAAAACAAGAATTTACTTCCTTAACCTCATCCAGAGTAGAAACAGAAAGCTCAAAAATTTCCACCCTTTTAAAATAAAGCAAAACCACAAGATATAATTCAGCTCCAGGCATATCAAATCCTTCCTCAGAAATTATGCTTGAGAGAAGGCAAGGAAAAAAAAAATAATAGCAATCTGGGGCTTTTGTATCCTCTTTTTACTAAAATTTCATTTTTTCATTTGCTATGAAGTCAGCTTTCATTTCCATTCCTTCAACAGATTTCAGGAAATGCAGTAAGAAAAAAGGTTGTCCATGATACGGATTCTTGTTTTACTCACTTTCATGTACATGCATTGTTCCAGTGAATTTAAAACATAAAGTCAGCAGTTTAGCTAGTCACAGAAGAATATTTGCCCCTGCTTCCACATCTTATTCACTTCCAGAGATTTTTTTATCATGCCAAATACATGCAAGCTTTCACAGGAGCCAACTGTGTTTCCCTTGAAGTCAGGGGTTTGTCCAAGGACTATTGGGCCAACAAGGAGAACCTTTGAAAACCTCCTTTGAATTCTGTGAGATGGTTGTCTAAGAGCGTTAAATACCCTCATTACCATTCAGCTATCAAAAAAGCACAGTCAATTACATATTCAATCTCATTATGTCTGCAATAGAAGAATTTCCAAAAATTGAATGAATTGAGTAAAAGTAATGGCTGCACAAAGTTGTTCTTCCATAGAAAAACTTCATAGCAAACTAACATGGGCAGACAGATCTTTCATGGTGAGTCAGTCCCTCAGTTTTGACCTAAGTGTGGAAATACAACTACAAACCTGCATTGCTTTCACTGAGAACATGAAATAATGCAACCGAAGAGGAGTTTATATGGCAAAAATATTTCTGTTATGGAGTTAATTTCATATCATTTTATTCTTCTCAAACTTATAATTTTCTACTGCTCATACATTTTTATGGCCAGAAGTGATTGTTAGCATCATCTAGTCTGACATGCAGCATAGCAAGGGCCAGAGAAGTTCATCCAGTAATTCTTGCATTGATCCCAACAATTTACATTTGGATTAGAGTATAACCTCTACAAAGACATCCAGTCTTTATTTAAAAAATTAAAAGCAATGGGAAAAAAAAAAAATCTGCTACAACTCCTGATGATCTATCTGAATAGTTAATTAAAAGTTAAAATTCCATACCCTGTTTCCAATGTGAAATTTGTTTTCCTCTAACTCTAACCACTGAGTATCTTTGCAACAGTCAAGAATCTTCCAGTATTCTCCACCTTTCCCACTGACATGGTGCTGAGCACCTTGCAGGTGGGGAATTCTCCATTAAATATTCTTTTATTCGAAGGTGTTGATTCATTAGAAAACTACACATAACACACGGCCAAGTCCTGTCCCTGCACTACCCCAAACTGACAACAAACCCCTGCTGTCCCCTATAGTGGAAAGTACACCAGGCCTATACGTGTGGGAGCACTTGGCAGAGGGGAAGCCAGCTCCAAGCTCACCTCCTGTAGAGTAACCCTGCTTCTGAGCTGAGCTAGGGCCCCATCATACAGAAAGGCCTACCTGGCTCCTCTACAGAAGGACCAGAGGCAGCTCGTGGTTATTAGCTCCTAACAATGTAGCTGGAAAAAACATAACGGGCACTAACCCCAAGGATAAACTCCTAGGGGGACAGAAAGGGTGACCAGAACTGCAGCATACCCGAATAACCAATCCCTGGATTAGGAGGCCATCACATAGCTGCAAAGGTCTCCCTGTGAGGAGAAAAATAAATAAATAAATAAATAAATAAATAACTCAGAGATAAGCAGGACCTTTAAGCCACGTTTGCTATTTACAGCTGAAAAATAATTGGGTACTTGCGAGCTGGCCACTTAGGAAACCAACTTTCACTCATTCCATCTTCACATCCTTGCTTAATATATGGGTATTTCATCTGTAAAATTATTTTAGACACTGGCAAAGTGGCCCTAATGTAACCATCATTGCTCATCCTCCCTCCCCGCCGCTCTTCCGCAAAGCCTGCTGTGCTACTGTCATGCTATTAACATTCCTCCGAAGTCACGGAAATGCTAGGATGTACCTGATGCATTCAGAAACCCAGCAGGTGCCTTCTGCAGGTACTGCGCGTCCAAGCAATGCCAAGAAGCAGTCATAAAGTTAACACAGTAGTAAACTATGTAATTTTTAGATAACAGCTACTTGCATAAGTACAGAAATTGCTACATTTTATATGTACAGATTGCTCACATTCCAATTACAGACCAAGACCCAGTGCATGCAAATAATTAGTATTTAGGAGTAATACATTATTTTTTTCCCCTGCATGCCACTCTGTGGTCTGAAAACGCTGGTAGATTCCTAAGTTACTTTGCATCTGTTGGTGCAATTTCCCCTCTGTCCCAGAAGTTTCTGGAGCACATAAATAATGTTATAACGTTACAAGGGCCTAATAATTGCGTACAGGAAGTTTCCCGTGCAATTTTCATGTGTTATTATATGGTTAGCTTATTTACACGCCGGTATCATTTGGCAAATTGCATCTAGAAGACGTGGGGAGGCTGAGGCTTAAAAACACACTCCTGCGCCTCACGGCAGCCCCAGGTGCGAGATATTATCCACTAATGCCATGGAAAGTCTCCAGCCACCCGACACGAGGACGGAGCAGTGGTGCTGGGGCAAGGCCGGGCTCCCACACACGGCGCCAGGGACCCTCCCGAGGCTGCCCCGGACCCCGCTGTGGCAGCGGGGCCCTGGCCCTGAGGCAGGGGAGAAGGGCAGCGCTGGGGCGGCGGGCGGCGGCACGGCCGCTAATGGCCGCCGGGGGGCAGCGCGAGATCGCCCAAACGCCGCCGCCATCCCAGCCGCCGCCGCTGCCTCAGCTCGCTGCCGGCTCGGATGGGCTCGGCTCGGCTTGGTTTGGCTCAGCAAGGCTCAGCTTGGCTCGGTTTGGCTCGGCTCGGCTCCGTGCCTCGCCCGGCCTTTGCTGGGTGCCGGCCCCGGCGGCCCCTCCTGTGACACCCCGAGAGGGAGCCCGCGCGGGGTGTTTTCTTCGGGGAGATTTCACCTAGGAGCCGCCGATCAAAGCTAACGCAAAATAAATGTCTCCCTTTAACAGACTGAGTCCGCTAAGCCCTTGACACTGGGAACTGGGATTTCCCCGTGCTATTAGCACTTAGCAGTAGGCGCTCCAGACCAACCAAGAGCAAGGGATTAAGGGGTATTTGTCTAAACTAATTTCTCCCTGTATACCCGGTCTATAGAGACTGGTGTTACTCTGCTGGAATTGTGCAACACTGCTAATTGGCTACAAATTTAACAGTGGCAGGGCTCCCACCAGAGGCTGCGATGTATTAATTACCCCTGCTCCTGCCTGGGCCGGCTGCCCCGCACATCCCCAGGGACATGGCCTGCTTCATGCAGATCGCTCCGGATCAAGATCCCTGTTTGGGGAAAAAATAAACCCCCTGTGACGTGTGGTTCGGAGGCTAGCAGGGCCTGGGCACCCTGTGGAGAAGCAAGTTGGCCGCAACATATCATAATTGTAATAAAAATAGGATCGTGTAGCACAGGGCCTTCAAACTTTTATTTATGTGAATAATGGACTCTGAGGATGCATGTTGACTTTTTTTTTTTTTTTTTTGGACAGGTGTTATACTGCCACTCATATCCCTTCCTGAACAAGAGAAAAAATGCTTGCAAAACTGGCTGTGATTCCTTGGTATTTCTCACCCCAGGTTGGTTTGCACCTTGACTTCACCGTTTGCTTCTTTACCTAAAACAAAAAGTACTTAAAGTACTTAAGTTTCTATCACACACAACTGGCCACAGGTAAGACTTAGGAGCCATCAAGCATGCACAGATGCATTTTCATTTTGTTTTTAGGTTTAGAAAAATCCTGGACTAAGTAAGATATGCTGGGAGAGACCGTAGCCTGAAGTCACTGCTGCTATGGAGTGATTCTGTGGCAACCAGAGGGTTGTTCCTCTCCCCCAAGCAGCAACCCCTCACTTGCAGTAGCTACTGCTATTTTAGAAGGGAGGCAGGAATCTCCCATCAAAACTGTTCAGTACTGGTTGAAGGTCTTGGTTTCCAAGATGACATTCTGCTCTCACAAAGGCTCTGATGGCAATCTGAATAGCCATATGAATCCGACTTGATCACAGATCCATCAGAGCTATCTTTCAGGATGAAGCACTGCATCATAACTAACTTGAGCAGAAAGGCATCCTGAACTTGTGATGTTATCTACCTCAGTTGTCTGGAAACCTGGGGTACTAGGAAATAAAAAAATCAATAAAGTTTACCACCTGGCGGTTCAGCTTGCTGGACCATGTCACTCCTACCAATACAAAACTAATAAAATAGGTTGCAATTCTACCTGAGTCATTTTGGTTTCCATCCTCCTAGCCTGAGGACGAAATCTGAGGTCTGTGATCTGTACACCTGAGATTTATTAGGTTGTGTTCAGCATCTTCTAATGCCTCACCTATAACATATACCTGTGAAACTCATGTAGCATCTTACACTGACAAGGCAAAATAGCCAGACAAGAGTGGCTGTTTAAAAGGCTTTGCAGCATTGTCTGCTGAATCTCAGCATGTGCTGCAGGGCACAAGTATCCTATTTTGACAGAAGTGCATGAAAATTCACAGAATAAAATTCTGGCTTTAGTGAGGTACATGGGAAATATTCAGAATTTCAGCAGGGACAGAGTCTTCTCTGTCAGAGGACACAGAGCTTCAGCCACTCAGTGGGTGGAGTGGTGTACCCTAAATGGCCAGAGGAACCAAAGCCAAGTTGGCAATGTATGCCCCTCGCTCTCTCTTACATACACACTGATGTAAAGTTAACAAGTGGTGTCTGTTGATGTGGAATACACTATTGTCATATAAGAACTCAAAGATAGCATCAATTTTAATCTCATTCTACAAGATAATGGTAAGATCCTAGCCAAGAATCAAAGGAACAATGAAAAAGTATTGGTCCATGAGCAGAGAGGGTTAATTCAGTTAAAAACACAACATCTAATCTTTCACTGATCAAAACTTTCAAGCTAGAAATTACACAGCCTTAACCAGTGTACTTCTTGAGACGTGCACAGAGAATACGGAAAATTCAGTGGGAATTTCTTCAATATGAGGTTTCCTACTGGCAGTAGGAAGAAGGAGTCAGAAAAATAAGATGAAGATTATTCAAGGCATTCCAGTTCTGCACAAGGTATAACTAAAACGTACCCAGTGCTTACCAGAACCAGAGGTTGTCTGCCAAGGCAAAAAGTGCCCCCACTAACTTTGCACATCAGCCAGAGGCCAAGCTGCCTAGCCCTCTTCTCATTAAGGGAGAAGTGCCCCATTCAGTGAGGCACTTCAACAGTTGTCTACCTTTGAACGTGTAAATACCCCCATTAAATCTGGTGGATCAGGGCCAAAACTAATTAATTTAGTGATGCTTTGCATCAAAATCTCTCTTGCAATACATAGCACTCACAATCAGAAAGACAGGGGATTAATTAAAATAACTATTGAGAAAGCTGAGCAGGTTAGGACTGGGTTAGGACTAAAGAGCATAATGATATCCTTAGTGGAAGCCAATGAAGCAAATGACCCCTGTGAAACTGATAGGAATTTGCCAAGGATTTTTCTGTTTGTTTTTGTGTGTGTGTGTGAGATAAATGAATTGGGACTGGCAAGCCAGCCAATTTTGGGTCCAAGAGGCCATGCACTTTTATTTAGATTACTTCTTTCAACCTGTCCCTACCAACCAGTCTCAACCCAAACTGCATCATGAGCAGCAGCTTCATAGTACTTCCAGGTATCAGAACAGGCCGCAAAAAGCTTCTATGGCTTGTGATTAGACAAAAAAAAAAAAAAAAAAAAAAAAAAAAAAAAAAGGAAGAAAGGACAGAATAAAGAAAGAAAGCAACCACTGTAGAATTTCAGACATGATTTAAATGTGAACCTAGTTGCATTCAGAGCTTGCCTTCACTGTGCCCAGCTTAGTGAGCAGGCTGGACAGAAAGAGGCAGGCTTGATAATGTGCTGTACTGCAGTGGACAAAATCAGGCTCTGCTGCTAGATGACACTCACTAACAGAACAAGAAAAGAAAAAATAAACAAATGAAGTTTGCTTATTTGCTCATCGATATTTGAGAAAGTAGAACAGTAATTGCAGTGCTGCAAGCCTTCTGGTTGAGTCTAATTCTCTAAGGCTCCTTGGGGTGTATCGACAGTGCCATCACTTAGCTGATGTCAACTCAACAGTGCCAGTTTGCGCCCGCTGAGGATCTGGCCTTTAAACTCACCCAGTTTGTGTCAGCAACAGAGTGGCCTCTTGCAACCTTTCCGCAACACTGCAAAATCTTTAATGGCTTGGCACTGCTCTAAATCATTCCATTTCGTAAGAGGAAAGTAAGTGGTATTTCACCTGCCTGGGAGGCCCCTTCTCTTCCAGCTGATTAAGGAGGAAGCACTGTCGTAACCCTCAGTTCTTGTAATATGACAGGCAGTAATGAATGGCTGAGATGACAGTGATCTTTGCATCCTATGGCCAGTCTATTTCCTATAGGTGTTTCCTTGCAACTGTAAGAAATTATGGGCAAACCAATGAAAGAAGCATGCCAGACAAACACTCCAGACTCAGGGCAACATGAAACCAGCTTGCCCATCTTTGTTATTTATTAGTACGTACATGTTCTGTCCTCTGTTGAGTGGCAGTCAAGGACTGCCCAACTGTAGAAGGGTTGGATTATTTTTTTCCCATCAGGTAATGTAACTTGCACGTGTGTAAAGAACATTGTACATGCAATGTACAATATGTTATGGAGCCAAAACAAAAGAGAGGCTTATAGGCATTTTTGCAAAAACAAGTCCAATTTGCTTTTAATTGTAAAGACATAATAACATTCATTTGTTCAGACAGGTGAATCTCTCTGAAACAGCTACACACGGTCCTATTTAGGAAGTTATATAGTTTGATAAACCCCCAGAACTGTAGAAAACAATCCAAACTGAGCATAGGCTTTTGACATTACACTAGGGAAATGACTACCTTTGCAAACAATAACATCTTTGTGCATAAGCCCTCAGTTCCAACAGTCATGTACATTCATGCATGGAAAAACCTGTAAGAATACTGACATGCCAAAATGTTTGCAAGATCACTGCCTATGAAAGGTTATTCACAGACACAGTCTCAAGCAAAATCACACCCTCAGAGGTACTACAACCCTGCCAAAGTCATGGAAAGCCAACAGTTTTCTACTGTGTGAGGAACAATAGAGCTATTCTGGACAAGAATTACTCTGAAAAGTAGAGGTTGAGGATAGTCATAATTTTCTTTTCAGTGCACCAAAAGCTGCTGTGCCTGACCATGAAGGTTGCCACAGGACATACCCTACCCACCAGAAAAGCTAAAAGTGCAGAAATCAGAGGCTGACAGGGAAAGCACAAGCTTTTCCTTCTGTATACCTCACTCCACAAGTACATTCCCATGGCTTGTATGTGTATCCTTTGCCACGGATGGCAAAAATGAGTCCTGAAATCACTGGATTTGTATGTGAATGAAAATGTTTGATACTGTGTTGTATCCACAGAAGAACCCACACCAGTCGTGTGTTCTGTGGCCTGGGCAGCAGCTGTGCCTCCATGTGTCTGAGCCCACGGTGTAGGCCTGCAGACACAGCACATGCCTGTGGAAGGAGATCACATGCTGAGTACCACTGTTTTTCCTCAGTAATGATGGTAGCTCCATGGCACCTCAGGAGCCTGTGATAAGGACTTTGTTTTCCCCTTCTGGGTATTTCCAGTCAGAGGGACGTGGACCTAGCTCAGCTACACTCCAAGATGTCAGAGTTCCTGGAGCAAGGGCCAGGTCCTCCCAGGGCAGGTTCTCACCTTGAGGAATATGAGACGTTTTAGACAGAATGAAAGCTCTAGGGTTGTTATCCAGCCTCCCTCTCCAGGCAAAATGATGTACCCTTATTCCTGACATACACATTAACATTGATCTTCTCCATCTCCCTGCCCTCCATCCATAAGCTCTCTTTAATCTCCTGCCAAGCAAATCTCCTACAAAGAGCCTGCAGCCTGGTGCCCAGTTTAAGGAGCAAGTCTCAAAAATGAAAAAAAAAAAAAAAAACAAAAAAAAAAAACAAGGCCATCATGGACCTATATCAAAATTGGCATTCTCACACATGATGCGCCAGTCAGAAGTTACCCATCAGTGCTGCACGGGGTCTCTGTCAGGCTAGGAGAACATGTTGGTCAGCAGAATAAAAAATTGGCTTTGCAGAGGTGTCGAGACATTGGTAAAAAGAATTAAGTCATGTGGGCTAGTAAATAAATCAGTGCTGTCTGAAACTTTAGGTGTAACAAAACAAATATACCCACATCATTACTACTGCGATGTTATTCTAAGGTTTACACACCAAAAAGTTCAGGTAGACCTACTAGAATAAGAGGGTAGAAGCAGGATGCATAATCACAGACTGACAGCATGGTTAAGCCAGGAACCTCTGGGTTCAGGAACCTCTGACCCCTGCCCAAGCAGGGACACCCAGAGCAGGCCGCCCAGGGCCACTTCCAGGCAGCTTTTGAAGATCTCCAAGGAGGAGGCCCCACAGCTCTCTGGGCAGCCTGTGCCAGGGCTCCTCACCCACCCAGCACAGCAGTGCTGCCTGGTGCTCAGAGGGAGAGCCTGGCTCAGAAAAGAGCCTGGCTCCTTCTTATTTGCACCATCCCTTCAGGTCTTCATAGACATTGATGAGATCCCCCTGAGCCTCCTCTTCTCCAGACCAAGCAGTCCCAGCCCTCTCCTCCGCTCCTTATATGAGAGGTGCTCCAGACCCTTGAGCTCTGTTGTGGCCCTTCCTTGGACTCTCTCCAGTATGTCCAGGTCTTTCTTGTACTGGGAAGCCCAGAAATGGACCCAGCACTCCAGGTGTGATCTCTCCAGTGCTAAGTAAAGGAGAAGGAGCACCTCCATCCACCTGCTGGCAATATTTTGCCTAATGCAGCCCAGGATACCATTAGCCTTCTTTGCAGGAAGGACACTCTGCTGACTGATTGATGTTCAGCTTTTCCAATGTTCTTCCCTTTTAGGGTTTTTCATGTTCTGGGAGAAATCCCGAATAATAATTTCAGGCACCTGTCCCACACGGGATCTTTGCCTGAGACAAACAAGTGTTGAATCCTTTCAGAGGAACAGAGCCACGTCTGTTCCACATGCTGACATAATCAGGGACATCCAATATGGTTCAAAATGCTTACACTGTCAGTAGTAACCCCAGCAAAAAGAGTTTTTGAACTGCTTTTTATTGACACTCACCTCATTCCAGAGCTCAGTAGAGAAGCGCATAGTTGATACAGACATCTAAATAAGTCTGAATAAACAATAAAAGGTTAAGTGTTATTTTTTTCAAAGCCTGAAACACAGGCAAACAAATTGAGGGTAGAGAACTCAATTATCTGAAGCTACTGGCAGTTACACTCAACAGAGCTGAATAATTTTCAATTACTCTGGGAGAAGAGGTCACCAAAATATGTTCCCCAATCTGTACTTTCCTAAACTCAGACCTTATGATGTTACAAATGCCCTTTGTCGGTGTAATTTGGTATTTTTTTTTCCCACCAAGCACCCATTTCCTTACTTTGATCTCTCAAGTTCTTTCCTTAGGGCACCTGCATTAAACTTACCCTAAATATGTGCCTTCAGTGGAGAACCCATCTGAATCCCTACTTTCTGAAACACAAATTTCGCCACCATCAGAGCCAGCCACTTTCCCAGAAAGATGCTGCACATAATGGGGGCTACTGCAAGTAGCTCTCCAAGCCAGGGTGCTAAGTGCATTAACCCAGCAAAGCGAGGAGATGGGCCCCATCCAGGGTGACCTGTGCCAGCCTCTGAGCTTCCCAGCTGTATCTGCACATCCCAGCTAAAGCCGTGGCTTTTCCCAACAGCAACTGCAGGGAAAAGAGGTGCAGCAGGGTTGTCCAGCTGTCTCGTTACAGAAGAGAAATCTCTGGTACATGGTGTGTCTGTGTCTCCTAACAAACATCAGAGAGTCTTGAATGCTGCATACCAGGTTTTAGACTTCATCTCTGTTAGCATCATTTTTTTTCTGAAACTTCTAGTTTCACGTTTTCTTGCAGCCATTTTTCCTTGGCTTTTCTCTCAGCAGATTTTTTTTTATTTTTTTTTTTTTTTTTTTTAATGTGAGTTTTTCTTTCCAGGAGGCAACAGGAATGGAAGTTACATTTTACATCAGAAAACATCTCCATCACTATAAAAAGAGAAAGGAGACGTCTGCTTTGGTGTGTATCACACACACACACACACACACATATATAACAAACAACATATGGAGCCAGGATGGTAAAATTTCTAGCATATGGAACGAACAAGGAAATTTTCTATGTACTTCTGTTTTCATATACAGCAGCACCTAAATGTGGCAATTACGATATCAGGAAAGATGCTCAAATGTTTATCTCTCCATTAGGACTTTACACTGCTATCTGGTCTAAATGGTGCAGTGAATCCCAACAGGAAGAGCTTTTATGATGATAGTGTCATTTTTACAGCAAATATAAGCTGACGATTTTCAGTGGAAGGAGAAAGCCACTAAAAATTGACTAACCTACTTTTTAGTCAGAAGAAAGACATTTTATTTAAAACCTTTGTGTGAGAGAGGCAATCCATTTATCTTCAAATACCTGCCCATACAGTTGCTAGTGTGTGCGGAGAGAAGGTAAAAGAGGAAAAATAAACCTATTTCCTTATTTCCCACACAACATGCATAAACTGCCCACTACATATAAAAGAGGTTTTGAACTGGCTAGTAATGAAATGGCTTCTGGACAGAAAAACTCCCTCGCTCTTAGATTCAGTGCTTCTTTGGAGGTCTGCAACCATTGTTAACTTCCCAGTGGGGGAATTTTCTCTTTTTGAGCCTGGCTTAAATTTTGTGCACTTGGGGCTATTACAGGGCAGAGAGAGGGTGTGCTTTCCTTATTCTGCTGCCTTTTAGGGGATTGTGGGCAAATTGCTTCGCCTCTGTAAGCCATTCCTTGCCCCTTTATAAACTGTGTGTAAATCGTACCACCTGACAAAGAAAGCTTAATAAATTAATGCTGCAATGTAGCATCTTCTACTGGAGGATTTCAGAGACCTTTCCTGGAAATCCTCCTATGAAGGACGCAACCATACTTTCGCTTTATTAGTCATGGGCTTCTGGCTTTCTCCTTGGCAAACGCAAACCTTATCCTGTCATCTCTCCAGTGTGTTAAAATAGAAATAAATCTGGATGTCACTGATGATAAACAGTAGCAGGCATGTCTTGCTGTGGGATGGTGGACCCCATTTGCAGGTCCTGACTGCGTAAGGAAAAAGGAAAGAAAAATAAGATAAATTTAGAATCTTAAAAAGCCTTATGAGCTCTGCAGACTGTGTACCACACTAGCAACTCAGTACACTCTTGTACTTTAAGAAAACTCAAATATCACATGCTGCTGAGCTATTCCCATTGCCTCATTTTGATAATGTGGAAGAAAGCAGTCACAGACATAAGAAAAGGTAAAAATAAAGAGATGTCTGTTATCTCATCCTAGTCTCTCAGTCACTTCCCAATTCCAATTTGGTATTCCCCTCCACTGCTCCCAATGCCTTTTGTTGCTGTAAGGTTGACCTGAAGTTGCTTTCTCTATATAGCAAAATGATCCTGGTTTTAAGGTGGGAGGCATACTAATATCACGGATAGTATCCCAAATAAGTAATCCCTTATAGGGCATTCTTCACTGCAAATGCATTCAGCATTGCTGCAAAATTCAGGAACTAAAAGCAAACAAAGTCAATAGCCTTTTCCTAAAAAGCCTCCTTTTGGTCTTTCTTCCTTCTACTCCAGCCCTGCTCTTAGTACCCCCACATGGTGCCTTACTACACAAAAAGCCTGTGCAACAGAAGCAGCTCCTGGGTGAGCCTCAACCCCCTTCTCTTGGAAAAGAGAAATCAAAAATGTAGCCCCTAAAATGTTCCTTGCCTCAGTTTTCTGCTGTACCTCAGCTCTGCCTAAACCTGTGATTTTGCATTCCCAGGCATGTGCTCAGAGCCTGAGCTGGAAGGCACATCCTTGGTACTGTTGCTGAAGGGGAAGAAATCAATCATTTCTGTAGCTTTGGTTTTGCAGCAGCCAGTTAAACATCACAAAGTGACCAGTGACTTCACAGATGTCTTTAAGCACATGACTACCCCATCTACCAAATCTCTCCCGGCCATCTGGTATGACCATATCCTATGCATGATCACTTGAGTGGAATTTTTGACTCCTTATTCCTCACAAAAATATTTAAGTTCTTTTTCTGGCATGCCCAAGAAAGTGATAAATTCTATCATGACAAGAAAAGACTGCCAGACTTAACTTCATGCTCCTTCACAGCTGCTTAACACATTGGCACCATCTCTCATTAACTCGCAACAGGTGACCTTCTGCTTTTACTAGCCAGCAACTCCAACCTCTGTCATCCACCTGACAGCTTTTCAAATGAGTAGCTGCTATGATTTTTAATATTCCTTCAAACTTCCAAGGATGCCTGATAGCCGCCCACAAAGCTCTCTCACCATTCCCCCTCAAATCTTCTTCTGTATAGCATTGTCCAGTTTGGGGCATCTGTTGTGCTGCAACTCACTTCACCAACCAATGTTGTTGTAGTGTTACAGGTGTCCCCCACCCTGGCCATTGTCAAGCACAACAAGGGTAAGCATTTTGGCATAGGAAACCCCCTTCTTGTGTCTTCTTTTGCTCACCAGAGGTATCCAGATCCAAGGCTAGGCTCTAAGCACTGTGATAATAAAAAGCAAAAGAAGATGATTCCCCAAGCTCTGGATGTATCATTCAACAAATAAATCTCAGGTCAAATTTAAGCAATAAACTTCAGGTCAAAGTTAAGCAATTTCCTTTTATTTACTTCAATTTTATTGACAATGAACAAATCTTAGCAGGTAAACCTCAAAATACACCTCCAATAACAATTGTTTTGCCTCAGGTATTTATGCAGCATTCTAGCTACAGCAGCTATATAGCATTTCTTTGTCCCCACGCATACAAATACACACTCATACTTAATACATTAGCATTTCCACCATACATTTTTACAGTGTATCCAGTTAAGCAAATTGCTCAATTAGCTGAATAGGGTTTTTTCTTTTCATTGTGAAAAGAGAGAGTCTTGCCGAATGGAACCGCATTCTCGGTAAGAGGTCAGTTGGGTGTGATTTTTGGAATAAAGGAGAGAGGATGAGTGGGTTGTAATAGATTTTTTAATTATTCACATTTTATTGCCTTAAAAAGTCAAACACAGAGGGCAAATCAACACACATACTGGTTCATGCTGGTATGTAACAGTAGTGTGTTGCAGAAAAAGCCCACCATACTTACTGGAATTTTCCCATCTAGCACGTACCTCATGGACATAGAAAAGATTGTGGGACTGTCAAATACCGAGTGTCATGGAATGGTATATCCGCTCGTTGGTAAAATAAGTCAGTTAATTTGGCAGGTAAGTATTAAGTAATCATATTGTCAGAACAAGGCAAGTGGCTAAGAAAGGAAGACAAAGAATAAAAGAAAAAAATATATATATATATAAAGACAAGGAAATAGGAAGGAATCAAACAGGAGAGGAGGAAGGGTTTTGCTGGCCAAGGGATGTGAGAGTAAACGATTATAACCCATCTCTTTTGAGTGGCCTTGTCCTCATTGCTAACACTGGACTCCCTTTCCGACTTTTTGCTGCAATGGTATATTTTGATTATCATCTGACCTGGGTTTTGTTACATACCAAATGGAATGGCTGAGATAACTTAAGAGGGTTAAATATTTTTTCATCCATATTTTTAAAGATTTTTTAAACAATGCGATGTTCATGTTTTCTGAGGATCTTTTCTCACTTTTTTTTGCTTACTCAGATCGTAGTAAATGTTAGTTTTATTTTTTTTTTTAAGTAAATATCATTCCATCTTGATTTATTTTTTCCTGTATTGGGTTTCAACATAGCAAAATTTCAAATGAGCTGAACGTTTATTTTTAATTTCATTACATTTTCCTGGGGTAAAAATGTCTATGATATTTGCCAAGGCAAAGTGTTACATCACGTACTCTATTTATGTTTCAGCATTGCAGTGACTTTTAAAAGCTCACAGCAGGAAATGAAGAAAAGCCTGAACTCATAATTATTAAATAATAATAAAAAATGTACTCTGCTAAGGTTGCATTTATTCAAAATGGTACAATTAATATATCCCCATGTTTCCATTAATATACATTCCGGTGGAGAAATTGATAGGAAATGTGGTCATGGCATGAACTTTACAGCAGATTTGTATAGTCTCTGCTGAGCAGAGTTTAATTGAGCAAAGCAGCTTGGGTAGGGAGTACTGCAGAGAAACAAGATTATCCATCATGCACCACCTAAAAGATCGATAGCCAAGTCCTCCTTGTGTTGCCAGAGCTGGAAGGATGATGCTTAGCATGACCACAGGCAACAGGGAATATAAAACTACCCCTTCCCATGGGGGCTAACCATTCCTCTCCTAATCTTCCTCAACCTTTATCCTTAGGTCTCCTCCTTGCTGCTCCTACAGCCAGTCTAGGGCGAGACAGTGTAGGGCCTCTCCCCATCTGACTTCCCTCCCATTCGCTTTCTTCCTCCCTGCAGCTCATCCCTGAAGCCCTCAGCAATGCACCTGTCAGGCCCCTCTGCTGTCCTCCACTAGCATTAAGCTGCTGCACAAGCAAAAACATCATTCACAAAACATTTGTGCAGAGCCTCGACCCCGTTCAAGACATCAGTGGCAACATCACCTCTCTTGGATTCTTGCTACAGCCATGAATTTGCAATATCTGTTGTCATCTATCTTTACTCATTGACCAGAAGTCTTCAGCTATTGGTACATCATCACATAGCCCATCCCCCTGTGAAGCACCTGGTGTCTTATCTCATGATTAACCCCCTACCTTCAGGCTGCCAACAATACCATCTGACCACCTTCTTAGCTCCAAAGCGAGACTAAACTGAACTTGAACACAAAGGCCTTTTCCATCAGCTTCTGCAAAGTGGGTGCTTTATTTTTATATTCCCTACAAAAGCTACCTGTGCCAGCAAGGCTTTCAAAGCACAGCCCTTCGAGAAGAACTCTGTACACCCCAGGCTACAGCTGCTGAGTATCATGCAACTCCTGTTTTGCTGTGAACACATTCAGATAATCTCATTCTAATTTGCTCTATTAGCAGGTGAACTTTGACAAATTCCTAAAGAGTGAGTTGTCATGCTCCAAATCTTTGGTGGTCTCCTGGAAATGCTACTGGAGTAAGCATCTAGAACACAACTCACCTCTTGATCTTTTCTCCATCACTTGTCTGTCTCTACTGAAGACTAATTTGCAGGGAATGTCACTGGATGAATTGATGTATGGGTCCCAAAAAAAACAGCAGAGCTAAAGGAATAAGTGCTCAGACTTCCACACAATTGTAGAAAGCTTTGATTTTTTTTTTTTTTTGGTGGTTTCTGTTGCTGTTGTTGTTATTTAAAGAGCATACTCAATACTGTGAATAACTGACAAAAAGCAAGACTTAAAAGAGAGAGGATTTTGTTAAGCTTTTAAGTTTAAACTGTGTTTATGCATGAAGACCATCTTCACACAGTGTTTATTTCTTGAGATCACAGAGGAAAAAAACATGTTGCTGCTGCTTCAGACAAAGGATGGGATGTGCAGGGCTACCACAGCACCTGGCAGCACGAGTGTCACTGCAATTCTTCACACGCATGCAGCAAGTCAAGTGGCCTGTCTGCCCCCAGAACAGGAAGCACAGCACAGAATATCCCAATCCCCTCCCAGGGCTAAGAGGTATTGCTAAATCTTCATCAGAATCACCCCACAAGACAAAATATTCAGGAGGTAATGAGCACAGTTCTGCTGCTATAGGAAAACATCCATTCCGACTCTTGTAGTCCTTCATCAAAGTGCAAGAGGAAAAGCAATTCTAATAATAATTTTATCTCTGTTATCATAAGTATAACCAGAGGTTTCCTCTTTAACATTACAAAAAACTGCCAGCAATATTTTTATTTCACAACGCTTCATTGACAGACTCTCTTGTCTGAAGCAATTCAGAACTCCGGCTAGTGAAGCTCATCGCTTTTTTATTTGCCTCCTTCAGTGCCGAGTAGGTATTTATAAATGTTGCAGTCAGTCTGGAAATAAGTATACAGCTCAAGGGTGCTGCATGTTACCAGTCAAGCAGAAGAAGACAAAGACAAATAAAAAGCAGTGAAAAGACATGATATAGATATATGGAAGATTGTGACTACCAAAGAGCTAATGGTTTTGTGATGGTAAGAACTGAGCTTAGAAGAATAACAGGTATTAGTAATGGTTTTGTTGAAAAATCTCTTCAGGCCATTAAAGTATTAAGCTGTTCTTTATCACACTTTCCCTTCTTCTTCTTCTTTTCTTTGCTCGTTGGTATTTTTTTAATACTCTGTTTCTTTATATCTCTCCTACCGGATTGAATAGCATTGAGCTGCCTTCATCACACAAAATCACAGATCACTAGATTTTTGTTTAGTTGTAGACATAATTCGAGACAATCAAATTTGAATAGCAATTTTGTGTTCACATCTTTTATTTATTAAGGTTCTTCGAAATACAAGAAAAAGGGAAAATACAAAACCCTGTGCTACATAATAAAGGAAACATCAAAGTGGGGATAAAGCAAGGACCAAAAAAAAAAAAAAATCTGTTTTTTTCTTCTAAAAGATGCAAAACTGGTGATCCAGATTCTCTCTCTTGCAGAGATATGTTCAGTGTGAGAGGCTGAAAGGAATTCAGCAGGACGCCACTCACACAGCTCTCGCTGTCTGTCCTGAGCAGTTCAGGCTTAAATTACGGCTGCCTCAGGGTGCCCGTATCCCCAACCAGCTGAGAGGCACCGGAGGATTTCCAGCATCTCCCGTGTGGTGTGCATCCCTAGGAGGGGAGGCTGGTGCTGGCCTCAGCCCCGTGCCTGCAGCCTTCCTCCCCGCCCCACATCTTCCCAGCAGAAAGCTCATGCGCAGGGATACGGGTGCTGACACCAGCGCGGCACCTCTGCTATTTCACAAGCACAGAGGGGAAAGGAAGAGCATGGGGTGGGGCATGAGCTGCTCTTGAGTCACGTTTTTTAATGCTGGGCTAGGTGAGAGTTTTCCAAAGGGTATAGGACTAGGGAAGGGAGCACACACTTACAGATTTTCTGGCATCGCCAAAAGCTTTTATTTTGTTGCTTTGAACTGTTTAAAAGGTAGTTGTGCTGGATAAGTAACCAGGGCCAGGGATCCATCAGATCCAGCAGACAATTTCAAAAGTTAGGCAGTAAATTTTCCCAGAATCTTCTGGGAAAAAGGTGGTGAGTTTTGTAACTGCTTTCTATTATTAGCCTGTCGCTATAGTCCTGGATTAAAAAATCTCTTCAAATGAAGGAAAGAGAAAATATATTGTTCTTTCTCTGTGGATGGATTTTCCTCCTTGCTTTCCTGTGCAAAAAGTATTGTTCAGTTGAAATGTGAAAACAAGTTATGGCTATAGATCCCATATGTGGAGAAATAGAAGGAAGCTTTGCTTGAAGTCTTAGGATGATTCTACTTTGAAAACATATTTCGGTAGTATTACATTATATAATGACAGATATGCAGTCCTGCAGGCATGACTTGCTTGAGTTGCCTTCCTTGGAATCTGGAGTGGAGGTCTGCAGAAGGGGTTCCTAAATTACATTTCCCATTCCCATATGCCAATATACGAGTCAGTTTCAACAGATTTGGAGTGACTTTTGGAGTTGCAGTGCCATGGGGTTGTACCCTCTTTCAATTTGAAAATCAAAGTCTAGGACTCAAAAAAAAGCAGGCACTGAAATTTCCTTCAGTGAGGGATTTATGCCTAAATCTCCAGCCTGCTCAGTAGGCTTGCCAGCTTTCTTCAATGATAATGTTTCACCTTAGTTATTTGAACTCAAATGCAGCGTTTGCAGGAGAAAAATGTTCTGCAGTTCACCATTCTGGAAAGAGATGATTGTTGTGTTGTCAATAAAAAGAAGGATTATAGAGCAGGCGAATTTGTTACGTACACATATGGCCCATGAAATACATCCTGGTATGAATCTTTAAATATTATCAGCCTACAGTAATTGTTACTTACACTCCACCCACTTCATCCTCCTTTCCTTCCTTTCCTCTGAAGAATAATTTGACAGTCGTTTTCTTTGAAAAAGTTGAACTACAAAATGAATTCTGTGTCTAACTGGGACACAAGCATGCTATCAAGCATAAGCACAGTTATGAAAACGTGGACAAATCTGAAACTGTCATCCATATGAAAGCAAAAAACAGAATGTTTTCAAGAACTGAGATGGCCTGGAGAAACCTGAGACTGTGGTGGAAGGGACAAAGCCAGAGGGAATTAAACCTTCACTCCCATCTACACATCCAGGGCTATCCCCATAGCACTGGAAATTGAATTTATAGCTAAAATCAGCAAAATAGACCCAGGAATTAGAATCACAGGTGTTACTTCGCTGACAGCCTATTATAAAGCTCCAACTGTGTCCAAAGTTAAAAAGCTATTTCATAGTTATATTTATCAGAATGAATAATGTGCAAATCTACTTCTCTTTATCTGCCTTTTTTTTTTTTTTTTCAGTTTATATGTCATTATTGAAAGAAAAATTCCTAGTTCACATAGCAAGGCTTGACCAGATGTTCATCCAGTGCAGCAATGAATCACAAATGTAAATCCAACACCCAGGATAAGCAACACACAGGGAAGTACACAACTCTGTAGCAATTTGAAGGAGGCTTGTGCCACCCAGTAACATGGAAATGAGGCAGATCACTTAGTTGCCTTGATTAACCACACACCTCCCAATAGTCAGCAGAGGCCAAAGAGAGCTGAGCAAGTGGATGTCATCAGAAAAAATGTACAGAAATGTTTGCAAATGCCAAGACATAAAGCCATTTTCATCAGATATATTCTGAAGGACGAGGTGGGAAAAGGGATGCTTGGGAGGGTGAACGTTGCCTGGACACCTTCAAGGAAATGAGTCTGGGGATATTAAAATAGTGTAATCAAAATCAGAGATAACAACATGCAACATCAGAAAAAAAAAATAAATTAAAACAAACAAACAAACAAACAAAAAACATAAAACTGATCCATAAGGAGATCTGTACAGACAGATCCACCCCTAAGCCCTAGGCCATTCAGGGTTCTGCCACAAGTCCATACTGCAAACAGGCCAAAGAACCAAGCCCTTCTCCAGATTTGGCACTATTGAATGATGACACCAAAGAAACACACATTGCTACCAGTTGCCATTGCATTTAACAAAAAGGCTGAAAACAGGAATACCACTTAAGACCCGTTTTCAGAAGAACAATGGATGTGTAGATGTAGAAGACAGAACTAACATGAACCAATGAAAGTCAATGTGATTGTGCAACTCTCACCTGTTCAGGATAGGCAGCCTGGGGTAGCCAGGGGACACATGGTGACAACCTCTGGAGGGTGGTGGTGACCCAAGAGCCCCCTGCTCTTCTGAAGTTGTCATCCCCTGAAGATGCCTGCTGAAGAATGGCAGGCATTTAAGCCTGGCTGGCACCAGAAGACATGAGAGGCCCAAAGACCCCTCTCATAATCAAGATGCCCATATTACCTAACTCAGAAGAATGCAGAGATGAAACACAAAATGAAGCAAGCCTCTGCCAGCACCTTTTCTGAGAAGTTAGGACAAATCTCACCAAAGTGTAAGCACTTAAAAGCCAGATGTATTGCTTTAGCTCTGCAGACTGGCTGGAGGGGCATGAAACACAGGTCCCTCCTGTGCATTCCCCCAAGCTGAGGAGGGACACAGGGCTCCTGAGGGTGAAGGGGAACAGGGATGGCCACAACAAGGCTGAAGGGGCTCAGGGGGAGCAACGTGACAGCTGGGAGGAAGGTGACAGTGAATGGGAGTGGTTCTGGATAGGAGTGAATGAGTTATTTGTCACCAGCAAGGATAGAGGCTCTGCCTCGCAGAGAGGTGCTGCAAGCACTTGGCGGAGGAAAAGCCATGACTGCTTCTCCCTGAGTGCTCAGGCATGAATACATTCGGGCCCAGATTCTTTCCTGAGCTAACTCCGCAGCGATACCAGAAATTATGCAAGTTAAGATGCATGTCTCTTATGAAAATGATGCAATAATCAGTGTCTACGGTTCGATTATGAGATAATTAATTTTAATTGCATATTACATTCTCATTGAATTAAAAGATTTGAAGAGTTTGACTATTTTTATATTCCCCTTGCAATACATTTTGTAGTCTGTGCTATTTAGAGACAGAAAATTGCAACTATTTTAAAAACACGACAATGACTTTCACCTCCCTGAGGGAAATCCTGAATTATTACCTTTGATGGCAACAGGGTTTCATCCTTATTCTGTAAGAGGAAATCGTTCAAGACTCCTTCGTACCTTTGCTTTGCACTGTTTGAGTGTCTTGAGTTCCCAACGCTGATGTGAAAGCTCTCACTGTTTATCTTGTGGAAGAGAAAAAATTATGTCTTTCTTGGATTTTTTTTTCTTCAACAGGAAATTTTGAAACAAAAGCTTTCTTTTTGTGGCATTTCCTTGGTGTTACCCACTAAACAGGAGTGCTGGCAGGGCAACGTGACCCCTCCATGAGCCTGCTGCTGTGGCTCTGTTCCTGCCTTTAGCATCATTGTGCCATCTGGGAAGGAGGACGACCAGGGTCGGACATTGCCCCATGTGGCAGAGACGTGTTTTGCCTGCTCTGATTTCCCATTTTTCAGCTCCTGCCAGCAGCAGAGCATTGAGCAAAATGTCCCTGTCACAGCCCTAGGCGATTCATTGTAATAAGTCACTCGCTGAATTGCACCTTGTGGTCCCATTGTGAGGGAACAAATCACCAACTTCTCCAATTGCTCAAATATGTTCTCAAATAGTTGCTGAATAAGTCATGCCAGTCATCGGCAGTGTGTGACTTCCCATCCAGCAGCTTGCAGCAGGTATTCAAGACCCAGCCTTTGAAGCTGATGGGGTTTCAGCTGGCCACAGGGGCTATATGGGAAGATCCTGCGTCCTCCTGGGGTTCGGATGCCGAGCCAGGAGGCTTTTGCGAGGACAAAGTAAGAGCTTAGTGAATTGGCCTTCAGACAGTGAGAAGCTGGCATTTTCTGTGCCATGAGCAGCTCAAAATTGGAATGAGGAGGGAGAGCAGTGACCCCTGTGCTAGACCATCACTGTCCCCTTTCAGGGTACGATATGCGCTCCTCTCCCAGTCCAGCCCCAGCCCTTCCCGGTCAGATCTGAACACACCGGCCCCCTCAACACTCACGCCCAGGTGCTGTGGAGGCCAGGCACCAGTGCTGCCCACAGCAGGTGGAACGCCCTCCTGTGAGCAGGAGGGGTAGGGTTCTGTGAGCCACAAAGGCCCAGCTGAGGAGGCTCTGTGATTTCCAGACTGAAATGCAAGATGTCAGGGATGTAGAAAGGAAAGAATAAAAACTGGGTTTGCAAGCATATCCCCAGTTTCATGCTTAAGTACATAATCTTGCCTCTACAGAGGATTTTTTTCTAGGATTGGTGCACCACCACGCACACATTTTGTGCCAAAGAGGTCAGCAAAACTGTAAATCTCACCAAACTCCAAGAAATGTGTTTTATTTTTTCTCAAATCCCCAATTTTTGACTCAAAGAATACACAAAGGCAAGTTTCATATATATTTCTCACATATTCCTGTCTTACACCCCTTACATCTCAACCTTTTCTTTCCTCGTCTTGCATCTTTTACTCTGACTGGGAGACTGAAAGTATTCAGGTATTGATTACACGTCTCTTTCTGACATGCCGTTAAATACGCCATCTCCCATCTTCACACTGGTGACTGGCTTACTTGGCAGGTTTCTTCTCTATGTACAAAACATATCAAAATTGTATTACATGCTGTTGTTGTTTTTAATAGAAATTTTATTCAACTCACCCAAGTTCTCTTCGGGAGATTTTTTTCATTTCACTTAATGCCTAACCTTCTCTGCTGTTGACAGGCACACGAATCTTCCTGGAGGCTGTTGTTCCTGAGCTGGCTGTGCTGGCTGTGTTAAAAGTCTTTTATCCTGAGATCAGTGGTCCCAGGGAGGAGAGCAGGTGATTAAGTTCTGCAATGTGCCTGGCAAGTAGGGACCAATCATTTATTACTTGGCTGTGTCTAGAGCCTCTAAACTAAGGCTTATCCAGTTCAATAAGTGGTGGAACAAAGGCCACTCTGGCATGAAGGCTGTTTATATTTCAATAGCGGATTTTTTTTTTTTCCTTTTTGATCATTTTTCATTCAACCATTGGAAGGCCTTGGAAGTGTGATTGTTGCCTGCTACTGCAATTCCTCCGGCAGTCCACCTTGCAGAGCTGTCCCACAGCCGCACGGCACACGTTTCTGTGTGCAGAGCATCCCCGCGTGAAGCCAGGCGCTTAAACAATAGCGAGGGGCTTTTTATGCCACACAAAAATATATTAAAAATACATAATGTAACTTGTCTTAATATACTTTTCTGAGTCTAAAAATATGCCAGACCAAAAGAAACATATTTACATAAAAAGCAGACAAGGTCAAATAACAAAGAAAGCCCTTAATTAGTTGTAATCAACTTTAATTTGCATACCGTATATAATTCCTAAATGATTGTTAATAATAACTTTATATAATGGACTTCCAATTTTCATGAAAATGGCACATTTTGATAAGCAGACACAAAACCCTAGTACTAATAAGGTTTAATTTGCATACATTAGACTGATTATCCAAACAAAAGGATTACAGTATTACTTCTCCATACCTTTATGTCCTTATTATGCACATTTATTAACTTCACAAAAGCTAGCTGTTAGTGACAAACAATAGCCATGGCTGGAAGAGAAATCTACAGTGTGAATAAAGTGCATTTTAATGCTAAGGAGCAAAGTTTATACCGCATAAATGTTTTGTTTAACTCTTTCTTTGCAAAAGGCATTATGCTGTATTAGACAGGCGCTATTAGCTGCATAAATCACGTCTTCATTATGCGATTTTTTTTTTTGTAAAGAATATATTTTCTGTAAAAACTATGACCTACTCGTGCTCCCAGCTTCCTGATGTGAAGTTAAAGACATGGATGGTGCTTGAACATATCAGGAAACGTGTTTACAATCACAGGATTAAGCTGTTAACTCATGTGATTCCAGGGCACGGTGTTAATAAATATATTGCCATAAGCTTTGTTTTCACAGCGTAAATAATAATACAGGTGGCAATAGCTGTTCCTGAGGGTATTACATATACCCTGCAATTAAAGTGTGAGCAAGGGGGAGGGAAAAAAAAAAAATCATTAGTAGATCTGGTATCTGAAGCAAATGATGCTCGCCAAGGGGCTTATAAGAAAGCCAATAGACGTGAAGCTTAAATTGAATGCCACCCCGGAGCTCCCCCTGAGCTGTGTGACACGAGGCTGCACTGATGTGCCACAGTGACAGTGATATGAGAGGAGGATGTCACTCCTGCTGCATTTTGCAGCCTTCTGGTGAGATGTGCCACCTCTGAACAGAAACACTGCTTTTGGAGATGCATCGTCAGCTCACGCCTTTCCATCCTCCATGAGCCATGTAGCTGGCTCTTCAGGGAGACTGCTGTGGTTGTCACAAACCCCAAATGACTTCTCAAGGGTAAGCCCTTTCTTGCCTGATTTTTGACCAAGGTCTCTGTGTCTCATTGCAACCTGTTTGCATGGCACATCAGAGTTGTGCCACAAATCAGTTTTCAATGTTAGACTGATGCTGTCCAGACAATCCCTTGACTATGCAGTGAGTATCTGGCAATGTTACCATGTACAGACAACAGATTTGGTTTTCAGCATCACTTCCATCCAAACGCATTCTAAAGCGCTGTATTAACCCCCGTGCTAATTTTCACCTGTGCAGCTCAAGGCTGCTGGCTTCTGGTTCATTCCTGGCTGGTGCCACAAGGTCAAAGCCCAAGGTCTTTGCCCCAGCAGGAACCTGAGGATATTGTTGGGAAACTGTGAATGAATGAGGACTTTGTGGTGTGTCCAATGATCTGTAATGGTGAAGCTATCACTGGGGTATTCTTGCACAAAGACCACATGCATTTGTTGGTATGGAAGGGCAGGTGGTGAAAACACGTTTCAGGGGATATAATATATATGAGAACCCTTAAACCCACTCAGAAAGTTAGAAATAGCATCCTTTAGTTATACATATTGATGATACTTACCAGGTTATTTATTGCATTTGAGCTCTGCTATGGAGATATTGATATTTCAAAGGGTGCCCAATGTGCTTCTCTTCCCAGGAGCCTGCGGGACCCCAGAGAGAACCAAGGCAAGGGCCTAGGCCAGCGGTCTGTGATTTTGGACCAGAAGTTTCTCAGTCAACCCCAATTTATTCTAAAATATTTTCAGAATAAACACACGCAGAAGATTTAGCAATGCCCATTCTCTGTTCAAAGGGACACAGCTATTAAATCCTACTGACATCCAGATGGGACTTAAGTTGCATTTGGATCCAGGCTCAAATTGTCAGGCTGTGAACAAGATTTTTTTTCTGATATCCCAGCTCCGTATTCATATTCACCTTCATAGCCCCTTACTGAGGTGTGCCTGATTCTCCCTGGACACTCATTCCTTTTGTTTTCCTTTCAAAAACTGGTAAACAGTCTTAGAAATGCACTCTGCCCTGTTCACCTCCCTTGTTTCCATTTCACCTTTCTGCTACACACTGCAGAAAGTATTTCATGTTACAGGCGTTTGACTTTTTGTCTGCCATACTGCAGGTCAAAATCCACTTTCAGTTTTAAAGATCCTTTTGTCCCCTGAATTTGTACAGCTTTGTCCCAGGTTAGATAGATAGATAGATAGATAGATAGATAGATAGATAGATAGATAGATAGATAGATAGATGCAATGTGCAATTGATTACCCAGTTATTCTCACCGTTAAGTTTGCATTCAGTGAGGGAGGATGTGCACTGCCATTCCAAGCGACAGATCTGTGATAAAGCCTTGGTCACACAGCAATTTTTAAAGATCAGAAGCTCAGTGTTAGAAATCCCAAGAATATCCAGAGCACTCCAGACATTTCAGTTTTAGAACAAAATGAAAACAAAAACTGAAAGCAGAACAAAGCCAAGGCACCCTTTCTAGCTCATTTCCAAAGAGAAGAAAATAACATTTTCCTGAGCATCACTAAACAAGGCAGATGAGAGCACACACCCTGCTGAAGCAAACAAGCAGATGTTCTTGAGCAGACCCCAGCTCACCTGGAAGCCCAGCCAGAGTCTTTACCTATTTATGCTATGGTTGCCTGGGTTGCAACACAAAAAACATCACACAAATGTGCTTTCACTCATGAGAAAACCCCACTGACTTGAGGAATTAAAGGTTATGAGTACGGGTTACAATGCAGGAACAATAATTTAGTTAAATCCAACGTCTTTTGTTTAAAGTTAGTTTTTCCGAGGTTCCATAATATTATTTTTAGTTTTCAGGAATGGAAACAATAGCTTAGCTCTGTAAGTGCCAAGTCTTTTTCAAGGCTTGATAAAAAGCTACAAGACAAGAAGGTGCATTGATTCCAAATAATAACTTATACCCTATGATTTCAAGATTTTACAATCCATGCATATGACTAGAAATATCTGTCTATAGAAGTTTCTAAGAATTATGTATGAAGGGGAGATCTTAAAACATATATTCATTTTTTTTTATTTTTGAATGGAAAACTTCAAATCAAAAGTCCAACAAATTGCAGCTGTTTGAATTGCAGCTGTTTGAATTGCTGAGCCAATTTACAATCAAATTGTAATTTTTTTTTTCTCAGTTAAGAAAAACCTTTGAATTTGGAAGGAAATGCTCCGCTCCATACCAACCCACTCATACTTTTCTACAATGTCATGTACGTCCACAGTCCTAGCTGTCATCTTCTTCAGGAGCCTAATTTTACCATGTAAGTTTTTAAGAACACATCTCTGTTCACAATGACTTCACAACATCGGATTTTTCTTGCTTTTTATCTTCATATTTCAATCTACTTTATAACTCTACTTTATAAATTTGCTTGATTTGAGTATCTTAGAAGAAACTCCTTCATACATTCACTTCTACACACTCTGCTGCTATTAGCTGTGTTATTATGACTGTCCTCGGCACATTTACGTCGTGCCTCTTTCAGCAGGGTTACGCTTGTGAGATAGCAGGTTCATTCATTCACCAGCAGTTATTTTCATAAAACATCTCTCTTCCTACAGAGCGCCATGAAGTGCTTCGCAGATGGATTGAATCTCACTTTAAGAGAAATGCAGAATATTAAGCAGAGAGGTCTGGGGAAATGCAAGTGGATGCTGTATGAGAACAGACCCTTTGACAACCACCCCAGACCCAGCCCTGATTCGTGCTGGGGATGTTCCATATGGAGGCACCAACACCAAGACAGCCATGAGGATCACAGCCCAACAGCCTCCTAACACAAGGCCCTTGAAGATACCAGTGAAATGTGAATATACTCTTCCATGAAAAGTGAGCATTCCCTTCTGTTAAATGTGGATGTTCCCCAACCATACGCTTTTTTAAATATCATTATGAAATACCGGTGCTCCCTCAGTGACAGCCAGAGGCAATGGCTTCCGCAGATGTAGAAATAATAATAACAAATACAAGCATAAGGCTAGATTTGTTGAGGGGCGTGATCTGACAGAGCTTCATACACAGTTTGCTGTCTTTTCCCTCCACCATCCTGTTTTGCCTTAGTCGTGCACTTGGACTAAAAAACCCCAATCCTGTCAATAACATCTCCCGGGCAGGGGAACACCATGCCAGCGCCTGCGCCCCAACTCATGCCATGCCCACGATCACCCTGATTCGGGCTCCATCCCCGTGAGGCTGGTTTACTGAAACAGCACCGCGTGAAGGTCACGCCAGAGCTAGTCAAACAGGGTGAAGAATGTCCTTCGCTCATTGAATGCTCATTTGAATTTTTAATGGATTTGCTCCGGCGTTGTTCACACCCCCTCTGCCGTTAGCGGAGCGATCGCGTTTCAGCAGCACAAATGCTTGCAGAAAACACATTTCAAAAGTTTCCCGTGCATCCACCAAGGGAACCCCGGCTGCCACAGGCACGCACACACACCTATTTGCACGAGGAGTGTGCTGCTGGCGCAACAGGCAGGTACCATGGTCGACACGTGTGCTGTATCTGACCGACCATACAGCTCAACAAGAGAAACCATTTGCAGCCAGGCCACCCTGATATTCATTTAAAGGAACCGCTGGAGCATTCCAGACAACAAGTACATTTGAGAAAATGATGCTCCTCTCATGGATATTCCACGAGCAGAAGAGAATGCGTTTGACAAATAAATTATTTGTTATGAATCCTTTGCTCAGTTCTAGTCAGCACATACAAAGGAAAATAACACAGGAGGTATAATGTTAAATAAGCCTATGATCATCGTTTTAATTTTTTTAAGACCACTGTTCCTAAATGCGTTATTAATTTCATTGAGTACTTAAGATTACTGCCATGACGTTGCTTCAGATTTTATCCATGGGCTTACTAGGACCAGAAGAACCACATCTCCAACCATCTCCTGGAAGACTCAGGACACAGAGCTCCAAACAGTTTCTCTTGGACTTAGCCTAAGACTCGACATGAGGCAAAAGCATGTCCTGAAGGAAAGCCCTGGTCTGGACTCAAAGCCAGGCAGTGCCCAGGAGTCTGCTGCTTCCTTACAGAGCTGCTGGGGCAGTCACCACTGCGGGGACACTCATCTTCAGGAGAGGATGCACAAAGGAAGGGAATGGAGAAGGAAAGTGGAAAGTCAGGGGGCTCCCGGGTGAATCCAAAAGCCTCAAAAATCCTCTGGAGGTCTTGAAGAACCCGAGGTGACAACACAACGGGACAAGAATGAATGGGACGGAGGCGGTACAGATGGAGACCTGTAGAGCAAGCATGGGGCAGGTGGGCTCCATGCAGCCACATGGTCCAGGCAACGTGGGCCTGGGACACAGCAGGGCCCAGGGAAGAGAGCTGGCTGTAGGGGGGAATAGTAGAAGAGAACTAAAGGTGAGCCACCTTTACCTAAAACTGCTCTCCTCTGTGAGTAAAGAAAACCATGTTAATAGAAAAAAAAATAGTAAGGAATTAGAAAATAATGCCAACTGAATTTAAAAAAATAAAAAAATAAAAAATAAAAAAAAAGATTTATAAAAGCCTTTTATGAATTAAATGTATGAAAAAAGGGCCAGCTCTGCCCACCCATGGGCACGGACCAGATATTAAGTTTATGAACAATTACTCCAAAGTGACCATTGCTGTCACTGTCTGGCCTTTTGCCAGATGTAAGTCAATAGGGAAATTGCCACCTGAGCTAGCAACGAAACCAAAGCAACCAACAAAAGCTAGGGCTACTCCCCAAGCAGAAAAGCAGTGGTGCTACAAGCCGGTGCCTGCAAGCCAAACTGAGTCTTGCCAGTTTAGATGACTGCAAAGTGAGGATGTGGCTGCAAACACTGCTCCAAGAAAAAAAAAAACAGCACTTCAAAATGAATTCTCTTGGGTGGAAAGTCAAAGTTGCTGAGGTCTCTCTTCACTCCACAAAGAGATTTTGGTGCAGTGCCCCAGTGACCACCACTAGGTATCGATTGATCTGCGTTTAAATCATCAGTCTGCAAAAAGCAGGTGATATTTGTTGTGTCCTCACTGAGGGGGTGGCAAAGCCACTGCACCCAGAGGGGATGGGAGCTCAGATGGCGGTGACCTGGCGGTGCCCCAGGCAGCGCACCGAGACGCTGCCTCTCCCCCGGCTCTCTCACCGTGGCTGCGGGTGATGTGCCGCCGTGCTTTGATTCCCTTGTCACCGTTGTGTTTTTGTGTGTGTGTTTTTTTTTTTTGTTAACGGGAGCCCTGCAGAAGTGACTGGGGTTGTTTCTGGCAGCGCTCTGCCCGTCTCCACGGCTCCGGGCTGAAGTGTGCAGCACCAGGGCCGTGCCCAGGAGAGGTCTTGGAAAGGTGCTGTCCATGGCAGTGGGGAATATATCTTGGGGAATACATAAGCGAGATAACTGCTGCAACTGAGGCTCGTACGAGTAGTCGTGCCCCAGCTCGTGACATCTGCACGGCCCCAGGCATTTCTCCATCTCCTGCTACCGAGGAGAGCAGCGTCTTGCCTTCCCCACGCCCAGCTCCAGCGCCCTTGGGAACAGCGCCGCACAGGACCGCAGCCACAGCCCTGAGCTCGTAAAAGTAAAAAAAAAAAAAAAAAAAAAAAAAAGCCGTGGTTAAAAAGCCTGCGACTGGGCTGCATCGGTGGCAGAGCGATGCTGTGCGCTTCACCCCCTGCCTGCCGGGCTGGGCGCCGCTGCCCCGCCAGCCCGCGGGACCGGGGGCGCGGAGCACGTCGAGGAGCGGGGGGAGACCACGGGGGGACGGGGAGAGGGAGCGGGGCAGGAGAGGGGGAGTTGCTGTGCCTGCCCCCTGCTCCAGGACGAGCCTTTCCTTCCAGAAAACGAACAGCGCTCACTCAAGCACTGGCGGGCTTCATGTAGCTGTTTTCGTTTTCTCCTTCGTTGCAAAGAGAGTGGGGAAAAAAAAATAATAACAACAATATTGAGAATGATAATAATAATGTTAATACGTCCAGCCGGTGGTGCTGGGGGCTGGCCAGAAGCTGCGCCTGCCCCCATAGCCCCCCCCTCCCCATCGGGGCAGTGGTGCCCCCCCGGGTCCCCGTCCGGAGCAGGGCTGTGGGCTGCAGGCGGGAGCCGTGCCGCAGCCCTGCGGGCGGGGGAAGGAGGGAGGAAGACGGGAATCCGTGAAAAAAAAAAAAAAAAGAAAATAATATAAATAAAATAAATTGAAATTAAAATGAAACAAAAGTCAAGCCCCGCCGGAGCGGTGCTGGGGCTGCGGGCCAGGGGCAGGGGGGGCTTGTGGTGGGGCTGCCGTCGGGGAGACCCCGGCCCCGCTGCGTCCTGCGGAGGGAGGAGGGCGCCGGGCCCGGCTGCGGGCTGGGTTTAAGGAGAGGAAAGGAAAAGGAAAGGAAAAGGAGAGGGGAAGGAGAGGGGAAAGGAAAGGAAAGGAAAGGAAAGGAAAGGAAAGGAAAGGAAAGGAAAGGAAAGGAAAGGAAAGGAAAGGAAAGGAAAGGAAAGGAAAGGAAAGGAAAGGAAAGGAAAGGAAAGGAAAGGAAAGGAAAGGAAAGGAAAGGAAAGGAAAGGAAAGGAAAGGAAAGGAAAGGAAAGGAAAGGAAAGGAAAGGAAAGGAAAGGAAAGGAAAAGCGAAAGAAGAAGGAAGGGGAAAGGAAAGAAAACAAAAATAGAAAGAAAACGGAAAGGAGAAGCAGGGAAGGGGCCGGGGCAGAGGCACCGGAGCCCGGGCGCTGCTCCGGCAGCGGCAGCCGAGGCTGCGGATGCGGGCGGCGGGGATGCTGCCGATCGTGCCCCGCTGCCTCTGGCAGCGCCGGCTGCCGGCCCCGGGCCCGCCCTGTGCGCAGGGCAGCGCTCCGTGTGCCGGGCCCGGCGGGGCTCCGCTCGCCGCCAGCCCGCCCGGCTCGGCGCGGGGCCGCTGCTGGACCCCAACACCCACACCCCCCCCCCCCGGCACTCCGGCACCGCGCCCCGGTGTTCAATCAGCAGGCTGCGGGGGGACGGGGCGGGAGGGAGGGAGGGAGGCAGAGAGAAGGAGACCACAAATGAATGAAAGTTTGTTAAAATAATAAATAAATAGATAAATAAACAGATAAATAAATAGGTAAATAAGCAGCCAGGTGCCTGGGCGCAGCCGAGCTCCGACCGCGGACGGGCCCTGGGGGGGGGGGGGGCGCAGCAGGAGCCGGGCAGGGGTTGCAGGGGGCAGCCCGCCCGCGGCGCCCCCGTCGGGTTTCGGCCTCTTTCCGTTGGGCTGGGGCTCAACGATTTTCGATTTTCCCCTGTTTTTTCCTCATTTTGGGGGCCGTTCCGGCTGGGGGCTGCCCTCCGCCTGCCGCCCCGTCCCCGCGCTGTTTTCGGGCCGAGCCCCGCGGGGCCGCGCACGTCGGGGGGCGCCCGGGGCGGGGCGGGGCGGGGCGGGGCGGGGAGGGGCGGGGCGGTGCCCGTCGGAAAACCAGGCGCGGAGCCCCCCCCCCCCAACACCCACCCGGAGTGGGCGTGCCGAGCGGCGGCTGGGCGTGGCCTAGCGAGCCTGGAGGGGGGGGGGGGGCTCGGCGCCCCCGCTCCGGCTCCGGCTCCGGCTCCGGCTCCGACTCCAGCTCCGCGCTTTGCCGGGCGCCGCGTGCCGGCGGCCGCCCGCCCGGCCGGCCCCCGTCGGGAGCCAATCAGCGCCCGCCCGTCCGCACGTGGAGCCGGGGGGACTCAAGAGCGCCGCGGCCGCCGCTTACTCCCCCCGTGACGGGCGGCCCGGCGGCAGCGGGCAGCGCCGCGGGGGCGGCGGCGGCGGCGGTCGGCGCCATGAGCGGCCCCTACCCGGAGGAGGGCTGCGGGGAGCGCCCCGACGGCGCCGGCAAGAGCAAGTCGCCCACGCTGCTGTCGTCCTACTGCATCGACAGCATCCTGGGCCGCCGCAGCCCCTGCAAGGTGCGGCTGCTGGGCACGGCGGCGCACAGCCTGCCCGCCGCGCTCGCCGCCCGCCCGGAGCACGACAAGGCCGCGCAAGGTGAGAGCCGGGGCGAGGGGGGCGAGGGGGGAGCCGGCCCGGGGCTGCCCCCGACGTGGGGCGCTCCCCGCGCACGCAGCGCCCCGCACTGACCGCGCCGCTCTGCGCTCTCTCTCTCTCTCTCTCTCCCTTCTCCCCCTTTCTCCCCGCCGCCCGCCCCGTCTGTCCGCAGGCTCCCCGAAGGGCAGCCCCCCCTTCGAGGCTGCCGAGCTGCACCTGCCCCCCAAGCTGCGCCGCCTCTACGGGCCGGGCGGGGGCCGGCTGCTGCCGCCGGGCCCGCGGGGGGACCGCCCCGACGGGCGGCCGGAGGGGGGCGCCGCCGCCGTGCCCCCCGCTGCTGCCACCGCTGCCGCCGCCGCCGCCGCGGGCGCCCCGTGGGACACGCTGAAGATCAGCCAGGCGCCGCAGGTCAGCATCAGCCGCAGCAAGAGCTACCGCGAGAACGCGCCCTTCGTGGCCCCGCCGGCCGCCCTGGACGAGCTGGGGGGCGGCGGCGCGGCGCACGTCGAGGAGCGGCCCGGCCCCGCCGCGCCGGCCGCCGAGGAGGAGGAGGAGGAGGAGGACGAGGAGATGCTGGAGGAGGAGGACGAGGAGGAAGAGGAGCTGGAGGAGGAGGACGAGGAGGAGCTGCTGGGCGAGGACGGCGGGGGGCTGCTGAAGGAGACCCGCCGGGGCGCCGCCGCGGCCCCCGGGGCGGAGGGCGGGGAGCTGTCCCCCAAGGAGGAGCTGCTGCTGCACCCCGAGGACGGCGAGGGCAAGGACGGCGAGGAGAGCGTGTGCCTCTCGGCCGGCAGCGACTCCGAGGAGGGGCTGCTCAAGAGGAAGCAGCGCCGCTACCGCACCACCTTCACCAGCTACCAGCTGGAGGAGCTGGAGAGGGCCTTCCAGAAAACCCACTACCCCGACGTCTTCACCAGGTACCCGCGCCGACGGGGCGGCCGAGGGGGAGAAGGGGGGGGGGGATCAGGGACTGTAGCGGGGACGGGGACGCCGAGAAGGTCGCCCCCCGCCCGGGGCCGCCGCCTCCGGCTATTTTTACCCCGCGCCGCTGCCGGGCCCCGGGATCGGTTTCGCCCTCCCCGGGCGGGCTGGAGCGCTGCCCGGCCCCGGGAAGCCCCGGCAGGGCTCGCATCAAAGCGCCGCCGCCTAAAAATACCGGCCCGGCACGGCGGGGCCCCGGGGCGGCTTCGGGGGGCCTCGGACCGGGGAAGGGGGGAGCCCGGCGGGCAGAGGCCGGGCTGCGCGCCCGCTGCCCGAAATAGCACCCCCCGACGGGGCCGAGCCCCCCGCTGCCCGCACGCCTCGCTCCCGCACCCCCCGGCCCTTTTTTCGTTTGTTTCCCCGTACGGGGGGCGCCGGGAGCTCTCCGCCGGGCTCTTTTGCTCCCCCACTGCCTGGCATCGCCCCGGGGGCGCCGCCTCGCTCCCCCCCAGCCCCGGCCGCAGCCCCGGGCCCGGCGGGTCGCGATCGAGTCGCGATCGGGACGGGTCCCGGCGCTTTTTTGTCGCGCTCCCGCCCCGCGTTTTCTCCCCGTCGCCGCGCCGGGACGGGACAGGCCCGAGGCTGGAGGGGCTCGGGCTGAGCCCGGGGGGCTCCCGCTTTAAGCCGGCGGCCTGAGGGCGAATGGACGGCTCCCCATCACCATCCCCGTGCCTCGGGAAGCGCAGCGCGGCTGTGCCGGCACGGGACGGGACGGGACGGGAGGCAGCCCCGACGGGGGGGGAGCCCCGACTGGGGGAGCCCCGCTGCTCTTGGGGCCGGGTGCGGGGTGCGGGCAGTGCCCGGAGCAGGGCAGAGGGCTGACGGCGGCGTGTGTGTCTCCCCAGGGAGGAGCTGGCCATGAGGCTCGACCTGACCGAAGCCCGAGTGCAGGTGAGTGGCGGCCGCGGGCGGCGGGGCCCCGCTCGGGAGCGGGAGCGGGATCGGGACCGGGAGCAGCACTCGGGGCGTCCCCGCGCCCCCCCCGGCCCCGCGGCGGCCGAGCCGACCCCCGGGTGATGGAAATGAGGAGGCCCCGCGGGGTTTTGGTTGTTAGACACGGCCCCGCTCGGCTGCGAGCCGGGTACTTGGCTGCGATCAAATCTCCAATCGGGCTTCATAAAAGCCCACTTAGTGCTAGAACAAACAGGGCCATTTGAAGGCGAAATGTTGTTTGATTTCCTCTCCGCCTGCACAAGGAGCTGGCTAATGCTATTTGATTTCCCATTTTTGATAGCAATAAGCCTGCATTGATCTAATAGTGAGTGAGTGCAATGCTATTAAAGGTGTTTGCCGCCCCATACCAGAGTGCATTTCCCAACCCAAGTCTCATAACCAGAGAGACGATAAACATTGGGATGCCCTGATTGCCAACAGAAAACAGATGTCTCCGAGTTGGAAGCTGAGCAAATCACTTTACAGTTAAAATCAGGCGCTGATAAAGCATAATAAATTCCATATGGCTCATTTAATACACAACAGCTTCTTGCATTAGAGGGGCTAATGATGAGATTTGTCCCCTCCTTTCTGTTGACACATTTCTCCATTGTCAAACAGAGATGTGACAGCAAATCAGTATTTTCAGCTCAGGGGAACAAGTCGTGGGAAAGTTAAATAACTTTTAAAAAAGAAAGACACCCCCTTTCTCTCCCCTATTCACGGGAGAAGATGTAATTAAGGGAATATGAATTATGAGAGCCCCTCCGTTTACCTTTGGGTGTACTCAGACTTATTAATTCAATAACGGGGAATTGCAGCGAGGACAGCTCGCTAATTGAGTTTTAGCTGGCAGAGACGATCCGTTTGCCAAAGACTCTCGGCTTCCCCGTGAGCACAGCGCAGCCTCTTCCTACGTGCGCGCCCCGGTGCGCGCCTGGCTATAAATTATAGATGGGGACTGTAGCGAGGGACCCGCAGCGCTGCCGCCTCTATCGGATCCGGGGAGACGGGGCATCGCGCTGCTCCTACAAAACGGAGCCGAGCCTCAAAGGGGAGATTTTGAGCCGGCGGCAGCCCGAAAATCTGACAAATGCGAGTCCCTCTCCGAGCCTCTCGCTGGGTGCGTGTGGCGCCCCGCGCTCGCGTTTCAGCGAGTGTTGTCTTTCCCTTCGGCGAGCAGTGCTTTTTTTTTTTCCCACTGCCTCTCCCTTGGTTTAATCCTGGGCTCCTTGATGACTGTTAATTTTTCTGGTTTGTTTTGGAGGAGGGGGGGAAGAGGAAAGGGACGGCGATTCCGTGGCTTCCAAACTAAGTTTTGTAAAATACGCCCTGAAAGCACAGCGTGGAAATGCACTCTTGCTGCTTCGATCGCGCTGCAATTTATTTCCTCGTTGCAGACACTAGCGAAGTCACGATTTTTTCGTTCTTAACCTTTTTTTTTTTTTTCTGGGGGGGGGGGGGAGAAGAAGAAAAAAAAAAAAAAAAGGAACGAAAAAGGCGGTGACCCCCTAACGCCGCCGTTTGTGTGTGGTCACTTTGGCGAACCCGGGGCGCGTTTCCCCGCCTGGGGCGCGCACGGCGCTCGCAAGGAGCCCCCTGAGGGGCAGCCCCGGGGCCCGTGCGGGCAGGGCCGGCGGGGGGCGGCCCCGGGGGGGCGGCGGCGGAGCAGCGGGCGCCGTCGGGCCGGAGCGCGGCGGTGGCGGCGGCGGCGGGGCGAGCGGTGCTAAACCCCGTGTTTCTTTTGGCTTGCAGGTATGGTTCCAGAACCGTAGGGCTAAGTGGCGGAAGAGGGAAAAGGCTGGGGCTCAGACACACCCCCCAGGTTTGCCTTTCCCTGGTCCCCTGTCAGCAACTCACCCCCTCAGTCCATACCTTGATGCTAGTCCTTTCCCTCCTCATCACCCAGCTCTAGACTCCGCCTGGACCGCCGCCGCCGCCGCCGCCGCGGCCGCCGCCTTCCCCAGCCTGCCCCCGCCGCCGCCCGGCTCCGCGGCGCTGCCCCCCGGCGGGACCCCGCTCGGCCTCGGCACCTTCCTGGGGGCGGCCGTGTTCCGGCACCCCGCCTTCATCAGCCCCGCCTTCGGCAGGTACCGCCTCGCCCGGGGCGGGGGGGTTGCGGCTCGGTGCGCCGAGCCCCCGCGAGGGGCGCCCCGACGGCGCCCCCGGCCCGGGAGCGCCCGGCGGCGGCGGCGGTGGGGTGACGGCGGCCTCTCTGCTTCTGCTTCCCTTGCAGGCTCTTCTCCACCGTGGCCCCCCTGGGCAGCGCCTCCAGCGCCGCGGCGCTGCTGCGGCAGCCGGCGCCGGCCGCCGAGGGGGCGGTGGGCTCGGCGGGGCTGGGGGACCCGGCCAGCGCCGCCGCCGACCGGCGGGCGTCCAGCATCGCCGCCCTGCGGCTGAAGGCCAAGGAGCACGCCGCCCAGCTCACCCAGCTCAACATCCTCCCCGGGAGCAGCACGGGGAAAGAGGTGTGCTAAGAGCCGGGCGCCGGCCTGCCCGCTTTTCGTTTGCGTTCGTTTCAGTTTCCCGGGGGGATTGTTTTGGGGGAGCGAGAGAGAGAGGGGAATAAATTGGCGAGTAGGGAAAGGTCACCTCGTAGCACGAATCAAGACCAAATGGGGGAAAACGTTTCTTTTTCTTTAAAAACAAATACAAATAATAATAATAATAATAATAATAATAATAAAAGTGGACCAGCAGCTAAGACTGGGGTAGGTTCCCGAGGTAGGGGCTGGAGGACAGCGAGCGCGTTGTGTGTCGGTCAGCCCTCGCGCCAGGGAGCGGAGCGACGCTCGCAGGCTCCCGAATCCGAAACTCCTTGGCTGGTACATTTCCTAAATGCACGACGTGTTAATTTCCTCGCTGAGCATCAAGCGAAAAAGAGAAAAAAAAAAAAAGAAAGAAAGAAAGAAAAAAAATAGCCCTACCTAATAAAATTTACTATATATTAGCGTTACGTACACTCAAATATTTTTCCTTCCGTTTATCTGGCAAGACAAAAAAAAAAAAAAAAAAAAAAAAAGGCGAAGAGAGGAATCGAAAATTGTAATTGAGAAAGGAAAGCGAAGGGGGGGGAGGGGGGAAGGGGCTGCCCGCACCTCTCCCAGCCCCGTCCTGCGGTGCTGGGCTGGCCTGCTGGGCGCACTGGGGAACCGTCGCACACGGCGCTGCTGCGAGCTGCGGGTGCTCACCGAGGATGCTGCCAGTGCAGAACGAAAGTGAATTTGATGCTGTAAGATAACCAGTGCACTTAAGGGAGAGGGTATATCTTTTTTCTCGTTATATTCTTTATCACTACACCAACCAAGGTTTTTATATCAAACCAAAGGGAAATACACTGCTAGAATATGGACTGTTTAAGTCACTAAACTGTGATTATTGATTCTGTACATACCATTGTTATAAAAAAAGAACAGAGCTTTGTATATTTGAAATGTTATAAAACAATTGCACTCAGTGTAGTGTTGTAAAAGTTTGTCATTCTGTAGATTCTTACTGTGTTGTAGATATCATAGGGGTCCTAGACAAATATTTATGTACAAACCCTTTATTTAACTTATTAACTGTAGAGGTTTCTGAAACCCTCAAGAGGCGATGGTACAGTACTTTTCCGTGTAATGTCGTTATTGTTAATACTTTTCCTTTGCTATCCGGTGGAGAAGTGCCACGTTCAGAAAATAAACAACGATATATGTTTACCAAAAAAA
The DNA here is from genome assembly GCF_965140915.1 of Aythya marila. Classification (NCBI taxonomy): domain Eukaryota; kingdom Metazoa; phylum Chordata; class Aves; order Anseriformes; family Anatidae; genus Aythya; species Aythya marila. Next base: position 83,681,335 of record NC_139042.1, on the reverse strand, counting down.
AAAAAAAAAAGAAAGAAAAAAAAAAAAAAAAAAAAGGAACGAAAGCAAAAGAACAAAACGCCACAACGCAAAGTCCTTGCGGGGGCGCCGGGGGCTTCGCCCCGCGCCCCCCTCCCGGCCGGGCCCCCCCGGGGTTTCGGGGACCCGGGGCCGGGGCCCCTCGGAGGCGGCGGGGCCGGGCGGGGTGGGGGGCTCGCAGGGGGCAGCGCCCGCCCGGGTCTCGCCCTCCGAGCGCCGCCGCCCCGGGATCAGCGCCCTATTTCCACCCCCCCCGTTGTATTTTTCTTGCTCCCCGTTATTTTTATTTTATCGCTTGGAAGCAGCCTCCTGGCGTCCCAGCGCCGCCGGGGTCGGCGGCCCCCGGCTCCGCTCCGCGCATCCAGCGGGGCCGCGGGCGGCTCCGGGAGGGTTTTGGGGGATTTTGGGGGGGTTTGGCCGGCGGCGGGGCGCTCTCGGGGCCGCCCCGTCGGGGCCCCGGCCGCGACCCTGCCCCGCTGCGTTTCCCTCCCCCCCGCCCTGCTTTAGCGTTTCAAAAAACACCAGAGGCGCAAAAGAAAAAAAATATATATTTTTTTAAAACGGTTTTTTATTTTTATTTTTTTTTGATGGGGAAAATAACGCTTGTTCCCTGGACGTTATTAACGGTGCGGTCTGAAATATACATTTTTTGCCGTAAAGAAAAGGGAATCATTATCGAGCCATTACGCATTAAGAAATGTCATTCAGTCATTTTTATTCATTCGGCTGAAATCTTCGTAAAAGCCAGAATCATACTTCTGCAAGCAGCAATTTTGTTAATCCAGGGGGTTATTACTCTGGTCCCTTATTAGGATCTATACTGCTGCCAAGCAATCCTATAACCTTCTCAAAAGAAGTTTACCTCCGTGTTATAAAACCAGTAGTGGTATTTATACTGTGCAATAATTAGTGTATTACTTGAATCCACTAACAGGTTCATTTTATCTCTGCACAAAACCCCTAGTCTGCTTATAGAAAGCTTGTGCCTCCTTTGGCGCTGTTAAAGTGGTGAAAGAGTGAATGAAGGCTGGTAGCACTTTCTCCTTTTGCCTTGCCTTAATTCCCATCTCTTTTTGCTCTCATCCAATTAGTGCAGTGTATTAAGCGGTTTATCATCTCATAGTCAGCTATTGAGAGAAACAAGGCGAACACTTTGCAATAGAGCCTGCTCTCCTTTGACACCCTCAGGTACTTACATATTCCACTGTGCTATGAATAATAGAGGAAGAATAGAGCGCTAATTCCCTCATCAAAGAATGCCTTGTCTGCTGCTTTGCTCAACAACACCATTCTGATCAAAAGAAAAGCAATAAAGCTTAGCATAACAAAACGAAACCTACTTATTAGCTTAGTGGTTAAATTAATGCAGAGCCGCTGCTATTCAAAACCAAGGTTTGAAAACAGCCTCCAACAACCTGATAATGCTGCCTTCGGGATGAAGGAATGTTAAGCTGCAACCTGAAGCTGGCACAGATGAGTTCATCCATTCAAGTGCCACGGGGAGGGCCGCCGCCGGCCGCTCGGGCCCGCAGCGCTCCGGGTGCCCGCCGGGGGGCTTCACCCCTCCGGGGGGGGCTCGGCCGGGCCGGGGGCCGGCCCCGGGCCCCATGGGGGGGTCACGGAGCCCCCCCCGGGCGCCCCTTGCGCCAGCACCCCGAGCCCCGCCGGTGGACGGGCTCCGCCGCGCTCAGGGCGCCGCAGCCACCGCCCCACCGGCAGGCCCCAGGGTTGGGGCACGCCTGGAGCTTCTCCGGGGCTTCCTGCCCGGTTATCGTCAGGAACACCTCCGTCAGCCTAATGGGGTCGGGCACCAAAGGGCTCGTTACTTGTAGCGAACCTGGGTGAGGTTACAGCAAGCCCGTGTCTTCAGAGGAGCCCCAAGGCTGATGCCCTCCTTCCTCCCAGCCGCCCGCTCCCCAAAAGGTCTCCTCTGCGAGCGCCCAGGTGAACACCCTGGGAGAGGATGACGGCTCGCAAACACCAGCACAAAGAAGCGTTGGAGCAGGGGCAGTCTCTCAGATATTGTGATTAAACTTTAGGGTGGTGAGGCCCTGGCACAGGCTGCCCAGAGAAGCTGTGGATGCCCCATCACTGGAGGTGCTCAAGGCCAGGCTGGATGGGGCTTTGGGCAGCCTGGGCTGGTGGGGGGTGTCCCTGCCATGGCAGGGGGAGTGTAACTAGGAGGTCTTTAAGGTCCCTTCCAACCCAACCCTTTTTCTGATTCTACGAAAACCCCAAGGATTCAGCCCCAGTCACTGTGTGTTTAGGCCCATTGGAGCAGACTTCGCCCATCTCGGCACACGGCATCTTCCATCGCTCTGTGCAGCTCCCACCTGGGGACAAATGGAAGCCACACAACCCCCCAACCCAGACACGCACATCCCCTCAGTGCCCAACGCCTTCTTGTTGATGTTCTTATTTTTTTATTTGAGCTTCGTTAGGCATCCTAAAAATGGACGTTTTCCCTGCCAACCCAGGGAACACTTTGAGCAACCTCAGGTAGCACATTTCCAGTAGTCAGATGATCCAATCCAATTCTCTTTTTCTAGAAAATTTTATTTTTTCTTTCAAGTGCTAAGAAAATTTACATTTAATCCTGTTAAAGATTTAAAAGAACATTTTAATAACCTTACATTAACGTAACAAATTGCAAACTTAACGGCAAACATGAGTACAACAGAATTTGGTGTACAAAAGCTCTACCCAAATTTATGCTTTTTTCTTGTCATGTCTGCTTGTCGCTTTACTAAAAGTAAGCAGAAAATACAATTTGTTTACAAAACCTTTAAAACCACCGATACAGTAATTATTATACAGAACAGCAACAATGATTCTCCCTCCTTCCCTTCCCCCGTTACTGGTTACAATCTCATCCAAAATATATTTCTCCCTATTGATTGCTTGCTTTCAAATATTTTGCATGGAAAGAAATTAAATACATTTTTATTCTGCGTATGTACAAAGATTTTTTTTTTTGTGCATGTGCATGGCTATACATCCAGGTAAGAAATTTCCAACCTGGCAAAATAGCACGCTTTAAGATGCACGGGAAGACTCCCAGCGAAAAGATGGTCCCCTGGTTTTGGTGCCTCCAGCCTCCCATCCTTCTTTCCCGTTCACGCAGTTGCAAGTAAAGCGTCCCTACCTCCGTTCCGAAGGTAGGAGGACACTGAAAGGCATTTAGGTTTAGCATTGTTTTTAATTGGTATGTTTATGATCAGGAAGAAGATAAACTGTGAAAAGGCAAAACATTAGTGCTCCTACTGAGACCTCTACTAACCTCTCTTCCTGAGAGCACCTCTACTAAATACCCTGGAGCAAAGTCTAGGATCACTTACATTCCAGCAACTCTCACTGGGAATTATCCAATTAAAGCAGCAATTCCCCCACCCCCTTTTCCCTCATAGGTCTACATACACAACAAAATATATTGCAAAAATCAACTACTCCATATTTGAATAGCCCTGGCTTCTCGGCGAAGAAAAGAAGCGAAGATAAAAACCGCCTCGAGTATTTCAGGTCCCCGTGGATCATGTGTCCCGTTTTCATCTTTTGTTCTTCCTCCACCAAAGGAACAAGATTGTTAAAACATTATTGTGCATCCCGAAACAGGCTGTTGCTTAAGAGGGCGTTATTTTGAAGCAACGAGCTCGCCTCTCTGCTCCCTCCCTTTTCAGCCCATCACTGTCTTTCATTGTTGGGCTCTCCCACAGATCTTCCTATGCTGATGGCAAAGAGCTTGCCCAGGTTCACTTCTGAGTAGCCACTCATGGACAGACACTTGTCCACCGTGCTCTTCAGTCTTTTGTAGGCCTCAGTCACCTCCTTTCTGAGTGGCTTCTTCTTCACGTGCTCTGAAAGAACGAAGAAACAAAACAGAGAAGGATTAAAAAAACGCAAAGAGAAAGGACTTTGGCATTCACTGCTGTTGCGAACCACGGCATTTCGACTCGAGGAGAAAGGAGGAGACAGTGGTGGGCAGTGTTCGTGTGTTCACAGGCGTTCGGGGCAAGAGCACCTGGGGGCTCCACGAGAGCCCGGCCAAAACGAGCCGGCTCCTGGACGTAATGAGAACTCCACAGAGCCCCCGAGGACAATTTGCCTGCCGCGAGCTTGGCTGCAGATCAGTCGAGGGAACCACGCCGCGATTCCCCAGCCCCTGCTGGCGCTGGCACAGCCTGGGGCCGGCTCCACGCCGCTGCCGCGTGCTCCCAGGCACAGCCCGGGGGCAGGACGGGTGTCGGGGTGCTCGGCCCCACGGAGGGGCTGGGAGGGAAGGCGGCAGTAAGCTCCACACGGTCCCACCCTACAACAAAGGTGCCCGGTTTCTCAGGAAGGACGCATCGTGTCTGCCTGGCACACGAATGAAGACAGCCATTCCCCAAATATTTGCTCAATAATCCCCGTGAAGAGATGTCTGGAGTGCAAGACATTGCCTGCTGGTGGGTTGGTGTGTGCAAGCTCACGCACACACGTACCGGTTTGTACGTATTTAAGCAGCAGCGAAGCCAGAACTGTTCCACTTCATATTTTTTTTTGTGTGTGAAATTTTATGCCATCTAAAAAAAGAAATCCAGGGATTTTGTTTGGGCGATTGCCTGGCTTTTGCTTTACAAAGGCTGTGGACAAAGGCTAAAAGAGGAAAATATGCTACTGATGCACGTCAGTGCCAGCGTGGTGCAGATGTGGTGCAGCGGTGCTCCTCCTTTCAGGCCCGCTCCTTGCCCTAGAAATACCAGCTCCTCTCCGAACCCCCACCTGCAATCACACCTTGAAATCGGCAGCGCTGGGTGCCCCACGTTACTATCAGGCACCCGGGGAGGATGTAGCCCCAAGGGAGCCTCCACCGCAGGCAGCCCCCTCCCGTTACCCCCAGCAGGACGGGGGCACGGCGCTGGGACACTGCTGGAGCTGGAAGCCTGGGAGCTGCCGCCTCCCTTCCTCTCCTCATCTCCTTACACTTCACAAATGGGATCCACCGCTGCGCCCTGGGGCTTGGGAACCCCTCCTGCTGAGGGCACACGGACAGATTTGTTGCAGAGCCTCGGCGGGTTTAGGCCGAGCTCAGGGATTAACCAGGGGGTACCACGCAAGCAGCACTGCACAATGCCACGAAACCTTTAAAAACTCGATTAAGATTTCACTTAGAGGTGTTGGTCTGAGTTACTGAGCACGCTGATTAAAAGCACCTTCCATGCATCCTTGCGAGGAAGGTGTGTATGCAGCTTTAGGTATTTATTATACTTACAACTTTGGGCTGCTTGGGCAAATGAAGGAAGCCGTCAGGCTGCAAACACAACCCTCTTGCCACTGCTCGGACGGTGAAGGAATTGTGCTTATGTGTGGAACTGAATACTCCTTGAACTACACCACCAACACGATGAAAACTTTGACGACAAGAACCTGTTCACTAACAGACTGGAGTCACTACAGCATCAGGACACGTAACGATGCTGAAATGACTTCAGAGTAGGGTTTAATTAAACAAACCGTGAAAATTGCAATAACCAGATCCGTGAAAATGCCAAACCTGCTTGGCCATCAATTTGGCGCTAACAAGGTTATTTATGTGTCTCCAAACTGAAGAATACACTGAGTGGGCTCACTGCTCACATGCTAGGAAAACCACGCTGCCCGTCCCACCAAACTGCAGCAGATATCAGAGATGTCACCCTTGTAGCTCAAAACTTGGCTGAAATGGTTTAAAGGGTCCTGGAGCTCAGCAGGCACCAAGGTGAAAGGCACCGAGGTGCAGGAGCAGCTGGCAGGTACAAAAAAGAGTGGGAAGACACGGGAACAACCGGGCACACACCAAAATGATGCTGAAAGTAGAGGGCAATGCCCCACGGCCCGTGCCCAGCTCGGGCTCAGCCCCAGCCTCTCCACCAGCAGCATTTCCCCCCCCAGCCCATCACCGAACCCAAACTTTAATGACACACGGTAACCTCCCTGACAGCGCGCCTCAAACATGTCTTAGAGGCTGCTCCTCTCGTGGAGGCAAGCGGGGAAGGGTGGCCTAAAAGGACAGAGGAATACGAGGGGCCTCGCTGAAGTACCGAGGCCGATTTTAAGTTTCCCTTATAAGACAATGGCAGCCGGGGGCTCGGCGGCTGGCGGCAGGCAGCACCGTCCCCGCGGCACCGCCACACGATGCATTTGAATGACACAAGTGCATCTGATGACTGGGGAGAGGAGATTTAAAGAACTGTAGTAATACAGAGCAGGGGAA
>NC_139042.1:83635088-83670088 GCF_965140915.1 Aythya marila | reverse complement strand
CTAGCATCTCTTCAGTCAGGAAATGCCCACATACTTGGGAGATTAGTTCCATCTCTATTTACGAAAAGAGAAGATTAACCTACAGCCTTCTGGGATCTGATCGCTTGTTTTAATTGTGATCCCCCCCCTGCAGGAAGACATGGTTTTAAAACTGTGTCACATGCAAGAGATCTATCTCACAGTGAAGCCACTGCATAAACACTATAGCACCAAGTGAGACTAATTCTCCCGTACATAATGTACCCTACCAATCTAAAGGGCTTTAAACCATGTGTATATGTATATATAATGCACTCTGACACAGCCAGACAAGCTATGAGAATCACATCTACCCTATGCAACGGCACAAATGTTAGCTGAATAATGCACACAAATTAATATTTTTGCTAGAGTTAGGGTTTTTGAGTGCTGCCTACAGGGGCAAATTCTGAGTTCAGCCTGCCACAGCTTTAGCTTATCCAACAGCACTGCAAGGAATTTTTTTGTGTTTTTCTTTCTACAGTTTGATTCTTAATGCAGTGCAATAAAGCAAGATTTTTACATGCTCACATACGTAGGACAGTGTTTTAATAGGGACAGCCTCAGGGAGACTTCCTTATCAGAGCCCTGCCTTACCTCTTTTGGAAAAGGTAACTCTTCAGCAGAATATACAGGTCTTGATGTTATATACATTATCTATCTATCTATCTATATATAAATAAAGCATATATACATTATTTAAATGTATACACACACTACACTTCTTTTTTTTTTTTTCCTAGTGTGATTTAGCAGTTAGAAGTAATGAATGAATTGCACAGCCCACCAGAGCAGCTAATCCTCAACAAGCAACCAGAAGTAATGGTGGCTTGCCACCAGCAATTGTTTAAGAAATAACTTTCACTTGAACAACTGCCATATGTGAATATAATGCAGTTACATCATGGAATATAATTTAACTTCAGTCTTAACTTTCTTACAATCTAGGTTGCCTTTCAGATTTACAGCTGAGTTCAGTTTAACTTGGTTTTGATAGAGTTCTTCAACTTTTCTTTTAAATAGAAAAACAAAAAACAAAAAACAAAATAGATAAAGAGAAGTGGGCAAAAGCTGAAATGCTTGTCATGTGTTCAGAACATACGTGGGCTTCGTCACAGCAAAAGAAGTACGCACGGCTCGCTGCCTGTTCTGAAGGGTTCGATCCTGGGCACTAAGACAAAGCTGACTGACCGGATCAGCAATTTGCCAGAGCAGAAGTAATCTGGATCTTGCAAGCCAAGCTGTCTGGATCACATTTGCCATTCTTGTGTCTATACATTTACAAAAGCACCTGTTTTCAAAATTTCAAATTATACCATAATATCAAGAGAGTATATAATCAAGGCTGAAAATTCAAATGCAATTACACCAATACACACATTATATACTTATAAACTGTTGTCTTCAGTCTAAAGCCACTCATCTTGTTATTAGCTGCTCTTTGGTGCATCACTCAAAGCAAAGAAAAAAGTGGGTGAGGGTCAGTTTCCAACCTAACTGGTCCTCATTTAAACTGTGTTGCAGTTCCACTTATCTCACCTCCCCAGGAAGCCCTAATGGTCACCCCAAATAGTTTTCTTCCTTTAATAGAAACAAACAAAACCAAAAAACAGATAGCTGATTTCACAGCTTGAAATGACATTTTAATATTTTTAACACTTTGTATGCATCTGAATCCTCACTTTCTTTCTTTTTTTTTTTTCTTTTTCCCCCAGAAATCTTGCCATTTATTAGGTATTTTCTGGGAAAGTGAATAATAAGATCGAGACCTGTAAAAACTGGGGTTTGTTCCATTCAAGTCAGTTCCCTCCTCCCTTGGCTGCAGAGGTAATTAGCTCTGATAGCGCTGCTATGATTGCGCTTCCTGTGTTTTCTCCTGTAGGTGGCTCTTTACTGAGGAATTCTGTAACATCTAAGCAGGTACACGTGATTATTTTCCATATTGTATCCCCACAGCACAGACCAAGAGAAAATGATTATGTACCATGTGTGTAAATACCACTCCCACCTACCCCAAAAAACCCACCAGTGGATTCATGTTTCTTTCTCATCAGCAAAAGTACTAAATACAGACGTAGTCCGAAAAAAATAAAATGGATCTCCTGAAACATTGATACTTTTGCATTTTTGTGGTTGATCTCCAGCTTTCTATTTTCCTCTGGTCTTAATGTATCTGGCTGGTTTTCTGCCCCAGTTACATTCTGTCTACAACAAACTTTAGTGGACACTTTCTGTAGGTCTTTCTGGGAAGACATTTATGTACAGAGACCGGGTATTGCAGGTAGTTAAATTCTGTAAGGTAGGTAGGCAGATCTATGGAGAAGTGATCAAGGCATGGGATAACTTGTGCGATAGACCCTGTAATCCTGATATTCTAGTTTAAAAAGGAACAGAAAAAATCAAAAGCAAGAGAAAAAAGGCAACGTCCTACAGTTATTTATGAAGAGTTTCTCAGAAAGTTCTACCTTCTTTTCTCTTAGTTATGTAAAATGGGAACAAGCATGAGACAAGTCCTGTACACAGATATTAGTGTTAACTGTAACAACTCGATGTGACCCATCTGTGCTAAGCTCCCTAAATATAAAAAGTGAGAGTCCACAGCAGCTCTGCTCTGCAAAACCCCCATGGCTAGATTTTAACTGAACCAGTAAGAAAACTCCCACTTTTAGGAAGAAGGCTAAAAAATCCCAATGGCAACAACTGCGCACTTCCACAGTGCCACCTATTGGAGGACTTCAAAGCACTTTACAATCACCAGTTCCCCTGAGGAGTTGCCATTCCTGCCCTACAGAGGAAGAGCAACTTTGTGGATGATGGTGAAGCTTTTCAAAGATACGCTGCTGATGCTGCCTCCCTAGTGGTCTCAGTGCATTTCCTCATCTTCACCATGGGCCAAGACAGTGCTGATTGACTTAAAGGCTACAAATATTAAGTCCTTTGAAAATGTGGTGTGCTATTTAGATGCCTACGTGCAAGGCTGAAATTCACAGCCGAAACAACTCTTTCGGTGCCCTGCAGGAGCTGCTCATGTCTGTAACCTGCAGCCCTAAACTCTGAAGTGGTGCGATCCAAAGATGCATGCAGCAGGCAGTTTCCCTGTTAAAAACGCTCCGAACGTAACCTGGCACAGCGTACAGTTATGCCATGATGCAAAAGCGAGTGAAACAAGTATTCAGGCGGTGCAGGCATTATATGATTCATAAAATAAAGTGTCGGCAACAAACGAGTAAAACATCCCTGCTCTTTTAATTCCCACCACCCATAAATAATCTTCCCGTTTGCGTTTTATTGGAAAACAACTGATTTAAAAGTCACCTAGTGCTATTATCCCCCCTCCGCAACTGCCATCTGTCCTACGGCAGCAGTAACAGACCCTTTCATTCACAAGCAAAGCCAGCAGAATAAAGAGGAAGAGGAGGAGGAGTTGGAGGGGAAGAGAGTGAGAAAGCGGATAAATTCCATTTGTTCTATTAAAAAAAATATAAAAGTGAACTCAGTGGTTGAAAAGTGAAGATAAAAAGATGAAAACAGTAATCTTGCTACAGAAACCAGAGAATTATGTTCTTGCTCTCCCCCCTCTTTTTCCTTTTTTTTTTTTTTTGCTTTCACACTGTACAAACTGTAGCACCCTGAACAACTCACTCCCCTGCTATTTCCAGCACTTTACAGAAACTTTTCAACATTTCTGTTTGACACATATTTTCAGCAGTGAGGTGAAGACAATAAGTAAACAGGTAGTGAAGGGCTATTTAGAGAGCTGGTCAGTCACAGTAATAATAACGCAAAAAGAAAAAACCCCACACAGAAGAGAACATCTATCCTATGCGCTGTAGCCACAGACAGCACATGACCTCTGACAAACAGTTTTCAGAGTAATTTTAATGCTACTCTGGATTTAACTTGACTAACTGGTAGCAATTGAGCACATCTTTTTTTGTGGCAGCAGTTATCTAAAATGCTACAATAACAGCATCAAAAGTAGAATGGTGGAAGATTGGTTTTCCATTGTGCTGCTGAACTGGCATAATGCCCACTTTAAAAGCAATTCGCTGCTCATCACTGAAATCTGGCAGACACGACACTAAATGCCTCGAGGAAAAAAAAAAAAAAGGGTCTTGAGAAGGGGGAACCACTCCAACCAGCGAGCGCAGAAAAGGAAGGGGGAAAAAAAGGGAGAAAGCGAAGAATGATGAATCTGTGTAAGAAGAGAAAATTGCAAAATAAAAAGTTTAGCGCCGCATGCAGACTCAACAGGCTCTACTTAATTTGCTCGAAGATTTCATCGCAGGCTTGCATTAGTAATAGCAGAAGAAAACAAAAGCAAATATATATTTATGTCTGTCTATTGTTCTGATGAAGTGAAAACGTACTGAGTTACATCAATCATTTGTCAAACACATCTTCCTAGTTTTATTTACCACCAAATATAATGAGTAAATATGTGATAATAAAACTCTTCTTTTTATACGGACATATACAATTTTTTCCCACTACTAAATACAGGTAATGATTTAGGAAGCTTTCAAAATGTCTTTTTACTGTCAATAAAACTAATTCTATTCCCATTTTCATGTTAAAAAAAAAGGCTTTACAAATGAAAATTCAAATTAAAATTCTGATTATAGTGTAGTGTGACAACACCTGTATTTATAATTTTACTGTCAGCTAGCTCGTAGTGTTTAACAATAGCTTGAAGCAGAAAAGTAATTGGAATTTGTCTGTAACATGCCAGATGACGACACTGGGCACTTTGCTGTGCAAAAGCAAATTTGGTTTGATGACAAAATAACCTTACATATATTAAAAAATAAAAATAATTAAAAAAAAATCCAACAAGCAGCACAAAGGTTAAATAAAGTTCTCCTGCGGCCACAGGGCATCTAATCCACTGAGGTGAGCCACGGCCAGAAACGGGGGTACCCCACAGCCCCCCGAGACTCCCTCTGTGGGAGCCTCCAGCAGTTTGGAGATACGGGGGGACACGGGGCAAGCGAGGGGTTCACGGTGCCCCACGTGAGCCAAGAGGGGAAGGCAGGACAGGGATGGCTGAGACCAGCACAGTGCGAGGTAGTGCGGTGTGGGGAGCGGCGCGCACGCGCAGCGCTTTGCTAGGGCCCGCCAAGAGGGTGCACGTGTACATACCAACCCACGGGCCAGGCCAAAATTAGGACCCAACATGCTCACTTCTAAAGAAATGGTATTTAAAAAAAAACACGGCAGCTATTCGATTTGAGCATTTCAGAACTCAAACGCACGCCACTCTCCGCACACAAGTCGCTTTTCCTCAAGCCTACAAATTAAAAGCCCGTGTTTTTCATTATCCTAAAGACAGGGAAAAAAAAAATAAAGAAAAGGAAGCCACATAAGAAAGAAAAACAGAATGACAGTGATGTTTTAGTTTACACTAGATATGGCAACACATACAAACTGTCAAAACTATGGAGTGAAAAAAGCTGTTATCAAGCAACTGTCAAGAGAGTCCTCTGAGATTTGGAAATCTTGTGTTTATTGTAACTACTGCACATTACACAAAGAAAGAAACATCCCTCTTCTTACCACTGCTGCTAAATATCATGCAAGAGAACCCAGACTTCTTCCTCTCTATTTAGATTAATTTTTTTCCCTGTGTAAATCTGTGCTTGACAGCACAGGGCCCCTCCTTTTTAAGGTTTTCTATTCCTTGGTCAAAGTTCAGAGAGAAACTTGAGGGTATATCGAACACTATTTCATTTTCAAGGACTGTCAACACCTGTTTTATGCTGTTAGCTTGTTGCCCATCATTTGAGAGTGGAAACTCTTAACACCAAAAGGCACAGAGGAAGAATTTCTCCCTCAGAAGGGGTATGAAGAAAGAGTGAACTTAATGGAAACAGCTGTTTTGGTGGGCATCCTAACGATTCTTTCATATATTTTAACACACTATAGAAATGAGACTTACAGTGCAACTGGCAGCAGGCAACAATAGTTAAAGGCTTACCCCTCAACGTAGATTTTAAATCACACTTTCTGATTATAAGAAAACAACCATCCCTCACACTGAAATTCCCAGCCTCTGTGGCGTTTCAATAGAGCCTTCAAAGCAGCTTTGTGAGCGCCAGCCTTACACAACCCTTTCTTAACCAGCAGCAACATTCCAACTCTACTGATAACTGGGTAAGAGCTGTGAGCAAAAATACCTCATGTTTTGCTCATCGCTGACTGTAAATCACATTTATTATCGCTTCTATGCTCTAGGTTTATGTTAAAATCATCTTTATTCCGAATCCCGAGTTTTGCAGAACAAGCATGTGAAGAGGTGCCGAGAGTCAGCTTGAAGCTCTTGAGGAAGAATAAAGCCTTCAGTGTGTAAGACAATGAGCACTTCCACGGAGTTTTTATTGCATCCGTTCTGGGGAGCACCAAACCTAGGAACTCAGTGAAAGACTACTCAGATATTTTTGTACGAGAGCAAACGATCAGTAGCTGCTGTGAAGTCAACGCACCCACAGCACGCACAGCAAGCTTAAACGCCTCACAACTGATGTTGTTTCATTCGAGTTTTGTTAGGGACATCACAGCACCCATGCAGATCTTTGATGAGGAATAGCTTTCTGTGATCTTACTTCCCAGCAGGAAGCATCAGATGCTGCTGGAGCCGCCCACGGTCACCCCTCCACACATACCCAACGTCTTCTAGCAAAGCCTGCCTGCCCCCAGCTCCCAGCCCGACGTAGCCCAGCTGCCTGAACTAACACGGGGATCTTCACATTTTGCATATAAAGATCTTTTTTTTTCTTTTTTTTTAAAGTCTTAAGAGCACTTCTTCAAAATGTCATAATATTTATGATCATCAGATGAGAATGCTTGAACAAAAACTCAGTCTGACACGCCACGTGTCACACAACTACCATGACCGCTTAGGTATAATTTTATCTCCAAATACAGGATAACCTCATATAACATAACAAGTAACACATTACCTTCACACAACACATCAAATAAAATCGTTGAGAAAATAATAAATGAATCTTTCTCATATAAAACTGCATTGTTAGCTGTATTATTTCCTAGCTTTTGACTTTCAAGTACTTCCTCCTCCTCGATCATAAGAGTTTTAAAGTACCACAACAATTACTGCATAAACAGCTGCAGCTACATGTCCATTTAACGCTTGTTTTATTAATACCCTAATATAAGCTTACACGCTCTTGCACACTCACACAAAAGGTAAGAAAAAGAAAACCACAGAAGTTTGATCTTCAGAAATTTGAGACCATTAAAGGTGTTTACAGAAACTAAGTATTTCCAAGCCCGGCGGTTTTGCAGAGCTGCACAGCTATGTACGATCCGTATGCTAAAAGTCTCTTCGAGTACTTACTGCTCCATAAATAGAAAAGAGTTCTTGTGAGCGAACTGCAGCAAGGAAAGAAAGCCTACGTGGAAGGTGGGGTGCAGAACACAGGAGAACTGTTGAGCTTATCCTGGGCTTCAGTTATGATTAGGTTGAGAATCGTTAAACTTTCTAAGACACCGTGAAGTTAGCCTGACACATCGAGATCTTTTCATCTTCTATAGCCTACAAAATAGCCCTTCCAAGTTCATAACAGCACTCAGGTAGCTGTCTGTTTTGAAGTCATGTTTGACTGAGAAGCCTGCTGCCAAATGCTGTTCTTCTTCATCTACATTTTCTAAGGGTTAGGAGACAGGGGGAAAAAAATAGATGAGAGAGGGGGTAGGTCATTCAGCTGAAATTCAACACATTAAATTCGGCACCATCAAAATAAAGAGCTCTTTCCATTAATCATGAAATTTAGAGTACTGGAAGATCTACCAGGCCTATTTTACTGAACAGGAAATTCAGCACCAGAATATTGTTAAATTGAGTTAGCATTATCAGTGGAAAAAATATGCTCTATTTCCTATTATTTATGAAGCCCTATCTTTTCTTTCTTACCAATTACATTCCCTATCATTTCCAAAATATACAAACTGTTTTCAATCAACAGATTTCTTTATTACAGCGTACTGCATGCTTGTTACTGCCTCTTTTCTATATTGAATCCTTGATTGGACAAGCATTTTGAATTTAACATGGACTGTGATTGCACACATCAAACAAATTAAACCTGCCAATCTCTTTTTGGAGGATATCCTTTATATATACTATCACTGAAGAGTACCCCGAGTATATTTGCTTAGGAGAAATGGGGAAGGAGGAAATGATTATTATGGCAGAGTCAGAAGACATTCATTTTCCCATGATATGTAACTGGCCTTGCATCCTCTTTTTCATGGAATTATTTTATAAAAGTAAAACATATTTACTGGCTTTCTCAGTGTCTCAGTGGCTGTTTTACAGTCATCAATCTATTTTTCATTTCGGCCAAATGCCAATCTTGTTGCAAAGAGATGGCAATAAGAGACGAATTACCTGGTAAGCCCGAAACTGGTTTTCCTTCTGTTAACCAGTTGCAAAGTCAGATTGCAAAGAACAGCAAGTGTTCTGTGCAGAGCAACAGAACAAAAATGCATTGGCTTCACATTATGCACACCTGTCCAAAATGAGACACAACTCTCTACATTTCTGACTATGTAAGTAGGCTTGAACTATAGAAGGTATTACTTAAAAAGAATACAACTCACAAATATGAAAATACTAGGTGGCAGTTTCCTTTTAAAAAAGTAGTTCAGAGATGCATTGGTTGAAAGTAATTGGGAAAAAGTCAGAAAAGCAAGTAAACAGAAACCCCCCACAATATCAAAACGCATAGCCTATCAAAGTCAAGACAACCAAAGGCAAATCAAGGAGTGAACAAAACCAAGAGAATAAATTAGAAAAAGTAATCAAGCTATCTGCTAGCAAGACTTGACTAAAAGCATTCACAGTTTGTTGCAATTATTACAGCTTAATATAAATTCCACTACTGCAAGCGCCCATGAAACTGAGCTATCCTTATCAGGAAGATGTTATCAGTTGTTTTTTTGTTTTGTTTTGTTTTGTTTTTTTCTTAATTTGTATCATTAGAGCAGCCTAAAACAAAAAGGACAGAGTAGTCAGTATGTTTTTATAGCTGATAACCAGTAAGCCTTCATTCAAAAGGTCTAGTTGCTACACTCAGCTTTGCCAACATTATACTGGACCAGCTGCTGAATTCATTCAGGTTGCAGTTTTTGTCTGTGGAAAAGGTTTGAGGACATCTCCTTCTCTGCCCTACCATTTGTCTTACACTGTGAAGTCTATAGGCAAAAGTGGTCTTCAACATTGCCTTTTTGGTGCATCAGACCTCTAGATAGCAGCATAATACAAATAATAACTAATGACATGAACCCAGCCTTCTGAGGGAAGATGTAAACCAGTACGCTACATTTCCAGTTTTTATTTCGGAGATGCCTCTGCTGACACCTGTATTTTTTCATGGCATAAAACATTCCTCTCCTGCTCCTTTAATTGCTGAAGACGCTTAAGTCAGAGTTACTGTAAGTCATTCTCAGGGAGGCACTTCAGCAGTTTGAAAACAATTTAAATTTGGGCAGTGCTCAGCCTCATCATAAGCTCTTGGGTCTTCAAGTGTAAGCTGAAATTCCCACTTGCTTCTTCTCAGAGAGGGAGGAAAGAATACAACAAAGGACTTGGATATTTAAACCAAGAACATCTTTCTGTGGTTAGATCAGCTGTTCCTCTTCCTAATTTTGTTGAAATTGGTGAATTCAATTTTGTTAGTGATAATGAAAATATCGAATATCTAGTATATGATAGAGAGCTACATACACATTTCAGACATGGTGTGCAAAACCAAGATAAAGATCAAAAGAATTGGCTATTTTCTTAAAAGTTGAACGAGAAAGCTTAAAATAAACCTTCAAGAAGAGCCTGCTGTTCTATCTGGCTTTCGCTCCACATAGCACCTACACCAACGAGGTGGTGGATGACAGGTTGTTTCTTTGACATTCGTTAACCAGAAAACATCGAGAACATCAAAGATTTCCTGCAGCCAACACGCTGGCCATTCAAAGAGCATAAGGCGCAAAGAAGATAAGGCGCAAAGATCAACACTTGAGGAGGGGGGGAATGGTCACCTTCTTGTGCCATTGCCTGTACTTGTTGCTCAACTATCTGGCTCGACTCTCCGTGACAGACACACTACCTTCAGACACATTTTAACTGGTAACACTGAGCTAGTCAAATTCTTAGTGCCACTGATTAAATAAGAATTAAGATTAGAAAGCAATGTGATTGCCCACAGCGTATTAATGAATCAGGCAGCTACACACTCCACAGGAACGAAAAAGGTCCTTTTAAAAGATGCCCTGTGAGCTAGTGCTTTCATCAGTTGTGTGGGGCTGGCAAGGCCCCTCTCAGCTCTCACTTCCTCCAAGTGAAGAGCTTAACACGGAGCTGCAGCACAACAACAATTTACCTTTCGCACAGGGAAGAATACATTGCACATCATCCTGCTGATCCCACAACTCCGACAGGAAAGCAACATCTTTCCATAAGAGACAGGAATCCCAGAGCTTCACACGACTACGGAAGTCTGGGTGGCCTTTCCCCTCAGATCCTCCAAACCCAAGAGCATTAGTCAAAATGTCACTGTGAAAATGTTTTAAAGCTTTCGATGAGGAACTTTCCTTTTTTAAGATGTTCTGTTCTTCATAGCATGGGAGCACTCTGTGATACACAACAAACAAAAAAGCTCCTATTTGGTCTGACTAAAGGTCCATCTAGCCTCAAATTCAGGTACCTTGGACAAACAATGCTGTCTTGCAGCAACACAGCCCTGACTTCCAAATCCAGGTTCTGGCAACCTGGAAAGTCCAGCAGCTGCCTGAACGAAAGGCAATTTCCCTGTGCAGAGCAACTCTGGGTGGGTTTTGCTTCCATCAGCATTTCCAACAACTTGTTGAACCCACAGCTTTTAGAACCTAGAAAGATCTTTGAGCATTTAGCGCTCTTTAAATTAGTGAGCAACACACGGATGGCTGCCTACCACAGGCAGACTCAGTGCTCCAAAGCTGAGCCCACCCAGTCGCTGAACACCTCCAGCTGCATACTCAGGGGGCACTCACTCCTGCTGCATGCCTACCCATGGCTGTTGCAGCCTTCTGCACCACCTGCAATAAAAACAGGATTTGAGAGGACACAGTCTCACTGGACCTGGCCAAACTTGCACACTAAATAAGAGTGGCAGGAAAACTCAAGCTGAGAAAAAAAAAAACAAAAAAACTTGAAAGAAGTATTTCTAATACCAGAAGTTTTCAATACCCTACCTTTTACTGTAAATACACCTTCAGTAAGAAATTACTTCATAGACAATGAAATGGGCAAGATGGTTTAAGGCACATATCATGAATGGTGGCATAAGAAACAGAAGGGAAAAATGTCAGGGTTAAGAAAGATGGATGTAAGGGTTTATTGAAATAATTTGCTAGAGATCATGGAAAGTAATACTTTCCTTCCAGCTCACTTTTGTTCTGAGGCTTGTAAGATATAAGCATGTTATACCTATCGAAATTGTCTCCTCTAACACAAATATGCCTTTTTTTTCTTTTTTGAGACAGAAACTGTGAAGGTCTTTTGATGATACTAGGTACTACTCACAGCTGTAACTTTAACTTTTTTTTTTTAGAATACATAATCTGCTACACAATCATGGGTTCAAATGACTACTCACTCCACAATTGCGATGGGAGGAACCAAACAGGAAAACGAACTTTCTAGCCTAATCCGTCAGACAAATCTATTACCTTGTAGACAACAGACCCAAATGTTTCCTCGTAAATACTCTGGATTTGTGACACTGAAGAAAATAATGTTTTTGTGTCTAATTACAAACTTTATGTGAAGATAACAATTAGAACTTCATCATAGCAGAAAACTACTATTGGTGAAACTCAATGGCTAATATAGTTGATTGGATTTTAGTAAACATTATGGCACTGAATTGGTATAGACAACCACTTCCTATGCTCTACATTAACCCTCTCAAGCCTGTTGGAGTTTAAGAAGCGTTTGGACTGCGCAGTTAGTCACATGGTCTAAAATTTTGGGTAGACCTGTGTGGTGCCAGGAGTTGGACTCAATGATCCTTAGGGTTCCCTTCCAACTCGGGATATTCTTTGATTCCATAACTCTAAGCATCCTTCGTGGAGATTCTCAAGTACTATGCTTAAGATACATTTAGGTCACTACACCAGTAAAAGCCCTATATTCATAATAATTTTCCAGATCCCTGAATCACAAACGTGAACCTAAGCTGGTCAGAAAGGACCTGGACAGACAGGAGCATCCCCAGGAGACACACAACAATGTGAGAAACTTTTTGGTTTGTGTTCAAGGTGTTTAAAATGGACAGAATTCTGCTCTCCCGGAAACACCGCCTTCACCGTACTTTGCACCTGTTTGAAAGAGACCTGGGTTAAGAAAGCTCTTTCGTGTACTAAGAATTAACTGGCATTCCCACACTGGCTAGTGCTCTTTGGATTGTTCATTCTGTTTCGGAAATGCGTACTAGTTCATCCAGAGGCACACCACAGGTTGGAGCACAAGGTTCCTGAACTAGCACAAGTGTTAGTCGGAAGCCTCTCTTTGTATGGGTAAGTCCTGATCAGAAGAATCTGTAAGCGACTGACATCTTGCCTTTTGCCACACCAGCAACTGGTATCTGGAGAGTAACCTGCACCTCCTACTTTTCCAAAGGATTTCTAGAAGAGGAAATAGCCCTGCACGCAACAAAACATACAGCACTTTAAAATATTCTCAATATGCCCGAATAAGTAGTCATTTTTCTGTTCATAAATTACATTCAAAACCTATGCAATATTTTTCAAAAATAATACAAAAATTCCTCTTGAAAGCTACCCTGTAATTCTTACTATTTTGGAATGAGCTACATGCAAACCTGAAAAATCTGCTGTGAAATGTGAAGTTATACTGATACCACTTTGCGAACACCAAATGTTCAAGATGTATTCTTGGACATTTACTTCTGAGGAAGTACAGGAGAGTAAGATTTATTTTCAAAGACAATGTAAAGGAGAGAGATATGGGGAGTCTGTGTAAAAATTTAGTTGGCATTTCTATTGACTTTCACCTCCAAGATGCTACCAAGCTTCCCACGGGTCACAAAAAAGTGCCAGTTAATAAAAAAGGAGGAAAAGCTTTCCAAAATGTATTTTATTATTGTGAACAGTGCAGGAAAAGGTCATCATTTGATCACCTGGAAGAAGGAAGCACAGCACACTGCATTAGTACCTCCGTAGGAACCTATTGCCATCTCTGCCAGGACGTACAGGTCTGGGCTCTATGGATAACAATCTCCCACAGTTATGCACCGAGGTTTCAAAGCAGCAGCCTGCTGACCAATAAGGATTGTGATGGTATCAAGAGCAACGTGTCAGTAAAATTATAACAATTTGACTGCTTTGCTCTCTACTTTTAATGTATATGTAGCATTGTGGAGCATGCTTTCAGAAATCAGATATCTAACGCTAATAAATTATGCGCCGATTACAGATGACCTTTGGAGTCGCTAAAGGTACAGTCACAATCACGCATTTAAAAAAATCCTGCTTTTCACTATAATGTGTGAATGTATGAAATTAAATGAGGCTTGCAATATAATCAGCGTGGTTGGCTGCTTTAATATATTCCATTTCAATTTAAAATCACCACAATCCAAGAGTGACGAATCTAATTTGATCAGTTGTTCACAAAAACACTGAAAAGAGATGTAAGCAGACCTATCAACAGCTGGTAACATGGCCTGCTTTCAAAAGCAATTAATCGTTTTTTACACAATCAGAAACTCTTAAAATATTCAAAAACTGTTTAAAGGCCTGCAGAATTAAGAACAAAAAAAAGGATAGGGGAAAGTAGTTTTCCTAGTAAAAGCGTCTTAAACATCCAGTTATTGCTTAAAAGCACAAGAGCCAGAAAATTCAAATAGAAAGGTCAGATCTCTAATAAAAAGGTGCAGTCTGGTAGTGCGCTAGCAGTAATAACCCATTGTAACTAGACTTTGTAGGTTTGACTGCTCCTTATGAGGTGTTTCAATTGTATTTCATATTTAAATGGATTTTTATGAGCTCTTGCACATATTAAATATGCATACTTGACTGCAGTCAAATAAATCCAGATTACTAATAAGTCGGTATGAAGGCCCGCCTTGTGCAAAGAATACATGCTTTCAAAAGCAGAACAAGCTCCCATGTAATTCACAGGATTAAAAACACGCAGATCTCATTAATTCCTACCCAAAAAAATAGTTAGAGAAATGTTGTCTTATCTATCATAACTGTCATGCTTGCCATACCTTAAAATTGTGGACTGTAGCCCTGGATGCTGCACATTCTTCTCTGGCAACGATTTTTTTTTCCCCAGAAGCTACTGAAACCAATTCTGATTAACAAGACTGAAACTAACTTACAAATGGAATAGCACCTCACCAGACTGCATTCATTCATTCCGTCAGTCGCTAATTAGCATCTGCATGAGAGGAAATTTTTGAAAGCATTTCAAATCAAGCAGAATTATCCAAAACATATCCTAGATTGTAACAGCAGATGACTAGTAGACAAGTCTTTTCTGGAGAGTGATGATCTGGTGTATCAGCACATCAGCACTGTTGGAAGACTTGGAATTCAAGTGCCATTTACTTACTCAAATCTTTACCATTGCCTAGTTGAGGAAATGACTTTCCCAAAACATCAGGCGTAAGGACGGCATACATACAAGTAAAACAAGACACCTGAAAGCAAAGTGCTCTGTCAAAAACTGTCACTAGAACAGGGAAGGTGACAACAGAGTAAAGCATCTGCTGCTGTACAGAAGATCAACGATAAACAAAATAAAAATGCTGTTTGTGATCTAATTTTGGATGAAGCATGTGGCCAGAATTAAATACTGTTGCTTTATTTTGCTTATGACAAAACCACAAAGCCCACACCCTTGGTCAAAGAACAACCACCACATGAGGCATGTCATCCAAAAAGTCTCAAAATACTAACAGATCTGTTTTTAATCAACACATGGCACAACTTTGCCATGACTTTTTGTTCTAGTATTTGATAGAAGCTAGCTACATCCCCAGTTAAGCTGCAGGCTGCTAGAGACAGATCAACATTATAACAACATTTTAAAAATTTGAGCTTTTGTGACAGACAACTTCAAACGTTTGAGATCTACCTTCTTGTTATTTTCAACCTTACTCACCTTCACCTACTTCCCACACACTATTTTAAACATGAGGAGGCAACAAAGATCCCCAAAGCACCAGGAAAAAAAAAAAAAAAAGATGAAAAAGAAGTGTATCTGCTTCCTATTCAGAAACGTAGCATGTTACACTCACAAAATAAAATCGCAGAATCTCCTCAGTTGGAAGGGACCCACAAGTGTCCAGCTCCTGTCCCTCTGCCCACCTTAAATTATATCGTTTATGTGACTGCCAGGGGCAAGACAAATGTACAATTCTTAGTGATATAAGTAATTCCAGATAAAAAATGATTTAGCTTTTTGACAGATTTCTGGAATGGCTGCCCAACACAGGGTTATTTCAGACCACGTGCAGAGGAGGCTTACATCATCCTCATCAAAAACATCATCAAAATATTCCAGTACTTGCTTTCACAGGACCCGTAGTTCTAGGTATGTAGCCATAGAAATGGCTTTAAATGGGTAATGGTTTAAACTAAGAGGGTAGATACAGATGAGATATTAGTGAAAACTGGCACAGAGAAGCTGTGGATGCCCCGTCCCTGGAGGTGTTCAAGGCCAGGCTGGATGGGGCTTTGGGCAGCCTGGGCTGGTGGGAGGTGTCCCTGCCCATGGCAGGGGGAGGTTGGAACTGGATGGGCTTTAAGGTCCCTTCCACCCAAACCATTCTGTGATCCTCTAGCAGCTTTGCCACCAGTACTTGGCACCACAAACATCCACTTTCCCCACTCCCATCTGGTTTACAGGGGTTGGTTTGCAAGCTCTGTATGCTAACAGCACAAGCAATATCCAAGAACCATGTCAGCACACACGGGAAGAGGGTATCTATTCCTCTGGCACTCCCCAGTTCCTCTCCCCTGCTGTGATCCTGCATCCTAGCTGCAAGGGAGTGCTTTTGGTACCGTGCAGACTGCATCACCTGCACACGTATGAAATCAGCTGGAGGAACAAAAAACAAGTGGCAAACTTGTGTTACCTGCTCCTAATTTCATTACAGTTCATCAAAGATCAAGGAATCCAAGAAACAATTAGCTATGCTTCACAAAATGCACAAGGCAAATCACCAGTAACAACTGTCCTCTCCTGATGCAAGCCAATACCCTCTTCAGGAAAGCACCTCTAGCAAACGTCCTGAAAAAAAAAGAGGTTTTCACAAACTAAAGGCGACAAACTAATCCCTGATAACTTTAAATTGCAACACTGGACAAAAGCATCTGAGAAGATAATGAATAACTGGGGCACGGAGCTGTGGCACATCACCCCTGTCCTAGCTTAGCACACAGCGACACCAACAAACTCATTGTTCTAACACACGGGGCAATTTCGTAAGAACAAGAAACCAAAGTTTTTTGATTTTTAAAACTTATTTTTCTCCCTGTATGTTTCTCCTGAATCCGTCTAACTCAGCCACAAGACACCAGAGAAGTTGACAAACACACCTGCAGCTGCTCTGACACGGGGGCCAGCATATTCTCTTTGAAGCCCCCCGCCCTCCCATGTGCTCCACAACGATTTGTATCCTCTACCCTGCCCTTCAGCGGCAACATAAGACCATCCTTTCTGAAATAGCGAGCGATCACATGCTCAGCTGCCCGTAATACATCAAGGACACAACAATACGCTCCGTCCCATTGATACAACCATCCCCACGACTCGGATGTCAATATATGTATTTTTTTCTTTCTCCTGTAGGGAAGCGTGTCTACTGATCATCGCCAATTTGTGAGAAGTCAGCAATTTTGAGCAGGGAATATAAGAGAGATGTATTCAGCAGAACAATGGAAGTGAAACAGGGAAGCAGGTTACTTGGGTACCACAACATTAAGTACTTTCTGACAAAGACTGCATTAGCAGATGACAGGAGATTGAACACATAGCAAACAAAATGCTTTGCAGATTTTCCTGTCCTTGATGTTGCAGCTGATCTGGAAGAGAATGTGCAAAGTCCCTCATGCAGAGAGAGCCTTTGATCTCGGTGTACTAACTTGATACACTTACAAATCCATGCGTGCCTTTTGTCCTCCACATCTTAAAGAGGGTCTACAAATAAAATAATGGATTAGCCGAGGCTGCTCTGTTATAAGGAAATATATTTTCAACAGCTTTCTTAAATCAACTTTGTAAATGTATTTTTTCCCTTTTTCATGCTTGACATTCAAGCAGAAGGAAGGACGATTATGTGCTATGATCTGTGGAAGATTCAACTCCTCCTCGGGACAAGTTTGCCTGGAGTTATCAAAATCCCTGTATTTACTGAATATGAAAAAGCAGCGAGTGATGGATTTGGCTTTTAACTGCTAAAATCTTTCGCGGGTAAAGAACAGCTATTAATATACAATGGCTTTTCACCTTGACGATTTTAAATTAATTTCCAACTGACCCATACAGGAAGTTTAGACTCCAGGTTTGTCCCTTCGAGAAATATTCGGGGCTTCGAATTAGACCCCTTGCTTCTCTCCAGATAACCACAGAGCAACAGCCTGCTGCCACGCCAGATCTCTGTTCTGAACCTGAATTTTACAGGCTGGTTTGCAGACCTCACGGCAGATTTTCCTGACGGAGCTGTGGGAGGTTTCAGCATTCTCTCACGGTTAACATTTCTGACTGGATGCCTTTCCCTGGGTCTTTACAATTAACTGCATCCACTTTAGAAACACATTATGCTGGGATGCAGGAGTGGTTTGTTTCCGAATGACATGCTCTTCTCACTTTGCTTCAGTCAACAGAGGTTGTAACTGCAGAAGGATAATGGAAACTACTTTGGTGCTATTCTTTATTCTTTGAGGAGACTGGCGTGCTGTAACTAACAATTTTCCACATTTGGCATCTAACAGGGTGAATTCATGAATTATGTCCCCGGTATAATTTTTCTAGGAATACTGCTTTCTAGATGTGAACCAGTCACCCTGGTTCTCCTTTATAATGAATGGAGCAAAGAAGAGGCATTTCTTAGGTGTGATCCATACCAGCCTAGCATAAATGAGATTAGATAAACCAAGCTCTAGAAGTGCCTGTTCCTCTCCCCTACAGAGAGGAGCACAGGCTGATAAATACACATATGAACACTTGAACCGCAGACCTCAAAGTCAGTGGAGACGAACGACATACCCTGGTGAGGAGTTCTCCACAGTAACACTCGGTGTGTTAACCAAAGGGAATGTCAGAGTTAACATTAGGTGTAACACAGAGAACAGTAGGGCCCCCATTCATACACTATATTCTCAAGTACCTATATGACAAGTGAAACGTGAGGCAGCAATGAGCTCTTGCAGAAGAGGTAGCCAGCAGTACCACGGGCTGTGCTAGGCAGAGCATCACCAGCAGGTTGGGGCAGGAGCTCCTTCCTCTCTGCTCAGCCCTGGAAGACACACCTGGAGTGTTGGGTCCCATGCTGGTCCCCAGTATGAGACATGGACGTACTGGAGGGAGTCCAGTGAAAGGCCATAAAGATGATTAGGGGTCTAAAGCACCTAAACACACAAGCAGAAGCTGAGAGCTGGGACTGCTCAGCCTGAAGGAGAGGAGGTTTGGGGGCAGGGGACTCCATCAAGTTGTGATGTCCACCTGAGGTGGGCAGTGAAGATGACAGAGCCACGATCCTCTCAGTGGTGCCCAATAACAGAACAGAAGCCAATGGGTACAAGTTGAAATACAAGGCATTCCACATAAATGCAATGCCTCGCCTGTTTACTGCGAGTGTGGTCAAATGGTTTAACAAGTTGCCCAGAGAGGCTGCGGAGTCTCCAGACATAGAAATACTGAGCAGGAACAGTCCTGAGTAACATGCTGCAGTGCACTGAGCAGGCTGTTGGACTAGATGATCTACAGAGGCACCCTCCAGCCTCAGTCGTTCTGTGATTCTCTTGCTAAGACTGAGTTGATATCTTTTGTGCACCCCTCTTGTGTCCATACAAACATTACCAAATATATAATCACTGCCTGTAGGAGATGTTTGCAGTCTCTTGGTCACTTCACTTGACTGTAAACCTTGAGCTTTTTGAGCTGTTTCTTAAGTTAGGAGTATTCAAACTTCATCTCTCCTAGGACCTCACTGTTGCACGTGTAGCACAAAGGGCAAATTTTAGCTTGAATACCACCAAGTACACAACCCTTTGCGCGGCATATCCAGTGGTGGATCATTTATGGTTGGGCAGAAAACCCTACCCACGGAAAGATGAAGGATCTTCTGTTCACTCACTTCCCCACCTTTGCATTTAAGTGTAAAGCAAAGCATCAGATGGACTTCCTCTGAAGGGAGTAAAACCCTTATGCATACTCCTGCTCATTCCTGAGCTTACTACTGTTGCCCACCATGGCTCATTTCCTAACTTATCACTCTGTCTCTTTTTTTTTTTTTTTAAAGGCAATGTATATCGGCTGAAAAGATAACAGTGGCTTCTTACTATATAAAAGGCCTGCCACGGTGGTGATTTATGTTATCTTTATAATTAGGATATATTGCACTGGAGAGTTTTGCTTTCTAATTAAAGTCTGTTTGACCTTCTGGCACTCCTTGGGCCTAGCTAGACCCAATTGGTGACACAAAGCACCCACACTGTGGAAAGCCTTAAAGATTTCTGTGTATGTTCAACAGCATCGTTTTTTCTTGAGCGCCGCTTGTAGTTCACACTCTGCAGTAGAATTCCATTTTTAAAACCAAAGTATATACACCAATCTGAATTATGCTAAGAACACGGTTTATCATAATAATAGCCTTCAGAAATGTCCTATTCAACAGAAATACTGTCCTACTTGAGACATCACAAAAACATCAGCTTGCAACTGCTGAAGAAACTTCCCAAGAAGGATGTACTCCATCTGTAAAATTGCTGATATCTGCAGAGAAGAGAGACTTCCTCCCAAATCATATTTTATGTTGAGAGGAGGATAAAATCTTCTTTATCACACACTGTTCCAGAGATTTTTTTCCCTTTCCCACTTACCACATCCAGTACAAGACAATACAACATGACCTGTTCCCAAGCTGCTCTAACTCTAGAACTCTTTGGATGACGCCCATCTAAGACTTCTGCTTAACAGCATGCAGTACTTTTTAATAATGTATGCATACAGATCTTATTTAACACTTCCCTCGTCAAGAAATCTCACAGGATAGCGGGCACAACAGCAATGAAATCCAAAGTTTGGGGAGTTTCCACTAAAAGTGGAAATCTTAAATTTAACCTCATTGGGTTCAAGCAACGCAAAAAATAAAGGCTACATTTTGCAATGGACTATTTCATTGTCAAGCTGTACTGCAAATTGCCTTCTTTTATTGTTGCCTCTCCAAATCTTTCAACATTTCTGTTTCTCAGGAATTTCTCCTACATTTTCTGTATTGTGAATTTTAGTTTTGTTTTTGTTTTTTCAAGTCAGATTCACTTAATACAACTGGCTTTTGGGTTTGTTTATGTCTCTTCTTCCTTGGCACTAATGCTCTTTCCTCAACTGTAATTCAATACAGGCATTTCTCCTTTCCTTTATAAAATGTAACTTATTAAACAAACTAACATAAATCTCTAAGACAGTCTATTTAAAAGTTACTTTAACAACAATATTCTGTCATGCTCTTGATTATGGTACCAACATAGCGCCACGGACTTACATGTGACAGTTGCACGTTCTTCACCTGTCTCTTAAGAAGCAAAGACCAAACAAATAAAACCCACAACCTAGCTTTCCCCCTTGAAAATGAAAGGTTTATTCTGTAATTGCTCTGTTACCAAAAAAAACATAAAAATACTTCAAATCCTGTTAGACTGCAACATATTTTTGAAGTGTGATATTGAATCACTGAACTACCTTTGCCACAGTTAGGGTAGAGGCACACAGCCAGACAACTGCAAGGTGCCCTAAGGCGTGAATGTCCATTGTAAAGCTTTACCACAGAAATGGCCTATTGACGTTATCTTACCACTTGTTAATCTGTGGTTATATCTTACCCATCTTTTATTTATCCTCCATTTATAAATTTCTATTTATACCATTGAAAAGTGTGAGTGTACCTTTACTCACCTTTCACTTTTTTTTTTTTTTTTAAAGGGTGCTAACTTGAAGGTAGGCCTAGGGTCTCAGTGACAGTAAAGCACCAGCATCTACAGCCCTGGAAATACATGTTTCTAAAATTTGTAGTAGGTGACAATATACAGTGATAAGAGCTGGAAAGCAGAAGCCATTACCCAAAGTATCTTAAACAATTTTTTTTAAAAAAAGGGGTGGTGGTGAAGATGGAAGTTCCTGAAAGCCTAGCATTGCTATCACTTTTAAAACAAAAACAAAACTGTCCTGATTATCATATGTACCCCCTGAAAAGCAGTTAGTAGAACTGAAAGAAAGAGAAAAAGGCCTCACTGGTACTCCAAGAGGTAAACCACAGCCACCAAAACTGCTCTCCTACACTACACGTGTGAGGTACTTACCCCACTAGGCTTCAAGAGAAACATCTTACAGTGGCTACCACAGCTTGAACTGCTGCTTCCTTTTCACTTTCAAAGACCTTTGCTTTTTGAAACATAACTTCACATTGGAAGAGCTAAGCAAACCCCAGATCTCCATGAGTGAGGTAGAAAGTTTTTTGCCATGGCAGCCGTGATACCTGGAAGCGGAGAAGTGCTGAGAGAATACCTGTGCACACCAAAAACTCGTAAAAATGTTTAAAATTTGTTAAAGCAATACAATAAAACCAAAATGAACTGGAGACCTCAGATCTTACACAGAAGTTCCAAAAGGCACAGACACTTTACTGCAATTTCTGATCAATACCACAGCTTCCCTCTTCTGGAAACACCAAGAAAATATTGTTTTGCTGTGGTATTTGAAGCTTGGCTTCAACTGGGAAACAGCAGATGAGTCTTCAGAGTACAGAAGCAGAAAAAAATAGAAATAATGTTTTAAACTTGCATCCGTATTTTCAGAAACTACACTTTCAGACGAGAACCTTTTTATTTTCCTCTCTTTAAATGCTATATAAGAAGAGTTGCAGTGGTTGTGCTTCACCAAATGCATATATTTGTATGTTCCAACATCTGTTGCTTTTGCAAAACCACGGGCATAATTTTTTTCCAAACAAGAAGCTGCACTTTTGACTTCTTAAGTACTATTTCAGATAATTGAACTGTGTCAGGTTATCACAAAAACACATGCATGACAGCCAATTTCACATTCATTGATTCCTGTATTATATGTAATTTAAAGTAAGGAATAATAAAATTTTTCAACACCACAGTCCTGATGTAGGTAAGCATCATGGATCAAGAAGACTGTAGCTCCGTGTTCTTATTAAGTATATTAACCATGTTTGGTTTGGTCATTCACCACTAGCTAGTTTTTATTAAGGATGTTTTAAACTACAGGCTCTGCTCTAGCACAAAGTAAATAAATACATCATCAAAAGAAATTTGAGGGCTACGAAGATGGTGAAAGGCCTGGAGGGGAAGACGTACGAGGAACGGCTGAGGTCACTGGGCCTGTTCAGCCTGGAGAAGAGGAGGCTGAGGGGAGACCTCATCGCAGTCTACAACTTCCTCGTAAGGGGTTGTCAAGAGGCAGGAGACCTTTTCTCCATTAACACTAGTGACAGGACCCGCGGGAACGGGGTTAAGCTGAGGCAGGGGAAATTTAGGCTGGACGTCAGGAGGGGGTTCTTCACAGAGAGGGTGGTTGCACACTGGAACAGGCTCCCCAGGGAAGTGGTCACTGCACCGAGCCTGTCTGAATTTAAGAAGAGATTGGACTGTGCACTTAGGCACATGGTCTGAACTTTTGGGTAGACCTGTGCGGTGTCGAGAGTTGGACTTGATGATCCTTAAGGGTCCCTTCCAACTCAGGATATTCTATGATTCTATGAAATCAGTTTTTAGATGAATACACATGTATATGATTCATGAACAGTACAAAACTAAGACATATTTTTAAGATTCTCTAGTATTCCTCTGCCCTCCCCCCAAAATATGTAACACAATTTCTAACAGAGATGTTCACCTGATAAACATGCTTCTGTTATGTTCTGCTGGTCATTTACGCTACGTATGTTGTCACGCTAGGAATATGAAACAATACCGTAAGTAAGGCAAATGTTTTAATTCCAACTCCATAAAATTCTATTAATGTCAAATATTATTTGTTTTTATTATCTAAATAATCCAGCTTAGGCTGTCACTCACTCCTTTTTATTCATTTTTTGTTTTGTCTTACTGCGTGCATCTCTCACAAAGTGAAAAATGTCTATTTAAAGATAAGTGGAAATGCTACAGCACACAACGTTTTCATGTCAAAATAATTACATTATTATATTCTGAGTTAAATAATATAACATAGGAAAACATTTTGATATGGATTTGACAGTTGCAATCCTGGCAGGATCAAATCAACTTCTTCCCAACTAATTTCTGCTGGATAAAAACAAACAAAGAGCTCCCAAACCCAAATCAGCAACCCCTTCAAAGCCCCGTCACAGAAGCCGGTCATGACAGAAGGAAATTCTCTTGGATTTTTTCTTGGAGGCTGAGCCAAGTTCTGATCTGTCACAGCACTCTGCTCTGCTCTCAAAAGCCAGAGGAATTATACTGGCCTGGAACATGACAGTTGGTAATCAGATTGCTATGAGTTGATATTGGAAATAATTTCAAAATAAATTAACAAAAAGGTTCCCTCTCTTTCAATCTCATCAAACTAGTCTCTATCATGGAAAAAAATTGTTTCTTTGCTAAAAGAGAGGACTTGAAAATTGTGGAAGTGGAGGCGCGGTTGTGAGTCAAAAAGGTAACAGCTGAGGTCTTGCACACTTGTGAAACATGTCCAAAGAGTTTCTTGTGCACTCTTTATCTTCACAGCAGTAATACCCACAGCTTTGAGCATGCTCCCCCCACAACAGATACATTTCTACTGGTTGACACTACCACATTTTTCTGATGGGGAGATGATGTAATACTCCTTTAGGAATGGAAGATTTTTTTTTTTTTGACTTAATAAACCAAACTCAAGCTGCACTGAGACACTTCTCTGTAATATGCTGCATTTCTGTACAAATATCACGCTCAATTTTTGTGTGTTCTACAGAATAAAAGAAATATTTTCCATACTGCTGTTCTTTACATAGCCTCACAGCCCTTAATAAAGACTTTATCTCCACCCATTTCTTAGAGAAAAGAGCATAACTACATTTTCACATCTTTGACATAAATGCTTTGTTTTTTACGGATACAGAAAGATATCTCAAAAGAAATGTCTCCTGTGCAGTTATTATGCTTCATTAAGTATAATAATTAAAATAATTTTATTTGCGGTATTAATTTAAATCTTGGAGATCAAGTAAGGATCCTGTTTTTTTTCTGTCTGTGTTCACAAACAATGCATCTGTGTGTTTCTTCTAAAGGTCACTATAATTCAAACTGGTCTTGAGACTCGTACGCTTAGTAGATACAAGCTGAAGTAACTACCACCATTTAACATCAAGATGACGACAGATTCACATCACCTATGGACCCAGGCCAAATTTGGGAGCTTAAAATAGTTCCTGGCAATTATACAGTAAAACGGTTGCCTTTTATAAGCATAGAAGAATTATACAAAGATACACATGGATACCAAGTATTAAGGCTTAAACTGTCCCACAGAAATTTCACTTCATGATTCCAGCAAATTATTATTTTCTTCACTTGACCCTTTCCCTTCTGATTACAATTTTCTCACTTTTTATTAGCATCACAAATCCTGATCAGTTACATTTTGCATCACCCCTTTCACATGCTTTCTGTTTCCTGTTGCTCAATGTATTTTCCTCTTGGTGTTTCTCTGTATTTTGATATTGTAATGTAATAAATGCATATTTGCTGGTATGATGAATTTAAGAGAAAGATTTGTATTCCCAATGTCATTCTGGCACAGCACAGTCTTACAGAATGAAAAATCAGCAAATATAACACTTTACAGTACCCTTTTCAGTCAGTCTACTAAAGGTAGACTTATGACTTATTTAATATATACTAACAGAGTTTCCATCTGTTTAATTTTAATAAAATATCAGAACAAAGCCACCATAAAATGTCCTGAGTATTAATTCTCTTCTCTTACCATGCAGTAACCCACTGTGGTTTCAAAACGCACTATTAGACAAGTTTATAAATTAAGTGCGTGCAATAGCGAGTAATAAATGAGCACAAATTTGAACATATATCAATATAGGAAAAACAAATTTTTAAAAAGCAGTTTTACTCAAGAAATGAAATTTTTGGTCCATGAGAAGTCAGCTGCATTCCCCTTGTCTTCAGTGAAGTCACAGTTTCACTCTACATATACATGGTCATAAGCCAGTGTTTTTCCAATCATCTTCATAGCTAACAGCAGATACTCACCCCAGATCTGCTCAACCAAATTCCAAAGAATAAAGTTTGGAAGGTGTTAACTGAAAGCACATAACTTTCTAACTCCAGCTAGAGAACCTTTAAAATTCAAAACCGAAATGTATCAATGACGAAACTGAAGAGGCAAATCTGTCAGCATTACAGACAAGGTTTCCAAACTAATTTTAAGGGAAATAATAATTAAAGACATGCATGCCCTTCCACAACCCTCTGACACTATACAGGTTATGAAGAACAGGAAAAGGAGAGTTGGCATTATGTGTAACACTGTTCACCATCTTCAGTAGGTCACTGGTCTTTTAAATAATCTCTAGTGAACAAATAAGATTTCAGAAAGTTTTTAGTAGATAATTACACTTCCTGATTTTGTAATTAGTGGAACTACATGTAATTACATAATAATTATGACGGTAATTACGTAATTAAGATGTATAATTATGTAGTAAAAAACATTATGGAAATAAAAGCCATCAACTGTATAAGCACAATACATTTTTAAAAATAAATTCTGTATCATCTGTTTAAAGCTACCATTTTCCTCAAAATATCAAAGTGATTATGAGCCATCACTGGCAAGTTCTAAAATACATTTCTTATGCGACTTAAAAATCATACAGATAATTGTATCTTTTTTTAAATCTCTTTAAAACCTTACGTTTATATTACCCTTCTGATGTCTAGGCACATACATACCGAATATATTATACAGAGTTAAATTGTTTATATTTATATTTCCAATTCCTACTGAAATATTTTTTTTAAAAAATAGCATCAATGTCAGAATTCTAGTATCTAAAAGACAGGATTATTATTTTTTTGAGTACACTGCCAGATCCATCAAATTTAAGAATCTTATAAAAGGAAGAAGATGCTAGTCTTGCATTTTCCACTAGAGAAAAAGAGCTTGCTGCTGTGAGAAGCAGTAGTCACTAAAAGAGGCCTTGTTGCTTCTGACTTGCCTTTAACAGCACCAAAACCCCAAACTTATTAACACAGATGAAATCAGAAAGAACGAAATCTCTATAAGAAAAATGTCAGAGCTGCAAATAAAGAAGCAATGAAGAAAAAAGAGCTTTAAAGAATATTTTCTCTTTACAGACGCTCCTGAGAGAACTGATAAAGCAGCCAGACTACATTAGATAGAATAGCCTACTGCACAGGCTATAACAAGTTGGCATATATTTATATGCTTAAGTAGGAAAAAAATGCTGAAGAGCAAATGAGAAGATATTTTTCCCACACAAAGAAAAAAGACCTCAGTAGCAGCAGGGTGTTTATTTGAAGTCAAATAACCATTCCAGTTCAGGAGGAGTCAGTTAGTTAAGCCAACTACTTCACATCCCACCTGCAACATTACACACAATGTGCATGAAAAACAACTTCATTAATCAAAACTACTTTATTAGAGGTATGAGCCACAGCAAATGCAATCCTGTCATGCCACAGACATCCCACATTGTGGACATATCACAGCTGTTGTTACTTATTATTTCTATTTATTTCATTCACAGACAGAGAAAATAATTCACAAGAATTCTTAACTCCACGAGAGATGTCACAGGCTGTTAAGCTTAGTGTTCAGAGAAAGGGTTACAGAGACGTACAGTGGGTATAACGAGGTGTGCTTAGATTTGGTAGATTTAACAAAAAGACCCCATGAGCAGAAATAGAATGGAGGAAAAACAGATACAGGACAACGTCAAACTGGTAATAAAAAATACGATCATTATGGAAGGGTAACTTAAGATTTACATACACTACTTCAAAAGGGTCAAAATACTTCAATGGATATTTTTTGTTTGGAGAAAAGTTAGTGAGATTTAAAAACACGTAAGAAAGTGACTCAAAATTTTAAAAGTTCGAAAATCTTCCTCTACAGAACACATGAAGGAAAAATGAGCAAGTGCTTCTAAGGATATACCGAAAGATTAAATTAATGAATATTAGTATTTTATAATCTCTTCAAAACAACTTGTTTGGAAGACAAAGTACTTGAAATGTGCAGAGGAGTAATTGTTTGCTTGGATATAAAGAGCACTAACTCTAGCGAAGTGAAGTCTCAGTGATACCGTCTAGAGATGAGATGCCAGCAGAAGGGCTTTGTTTATTGAGTCATACTCCTGTCAAAATGGTTTTGCCAAGTTCTAGCTAGTGCCATCTTAAAAATAAACCCACTAAAGTGTACATGCACATAGGTTATTTATATGATTTTCCTTTATCTTCTCCTGGAAAGCGTACATAATCAACTTTTACTGACTTCAACAAGTATTCTTCCGTAGTCTTTTTGCCTGCCTATCCATAAATGCCATATAGTTCTGATACCCAAAGTCTCCATTTTGTTATGCTGGTTTCACATACAATACAAGCCTACCAGCTCTCTTACACATGATCTCCTTCTCCTACCTCACTGAGCTTCCACACTGTATCATAGAGCAGGAACGACTTGCTCAGGCCCACCCACTTATCCTACTTGCAGTTTGTCTCCCTCCCTCAATCTCCCCATCACCTGACAGGAGTACACACACTAAACCACACTGACAAGCAGTTCTGCCAATGTCTCCATTATAAACTGTCTTCTTTCAAAGAATACCTCCATTAAAAATTCACTTCAACCTTCTACTTGGCGCACCAAGTTATGAACATACTGAGAAAAAAACCCAATGTTGAAATTACAGGATTCACACACATATCCAGAGATGAATTTTATTTTTTTATCTAGGACATACAACCTGAAAAAGTTTCATTTTTCCCAACAGTACTTTGCAGCTTATTCCTCCATAAAGTAAACTAGACACTTCTGGTATTTGTACGCAAGGGTGAAGTGAGGCACATACACGGCTGTGATAGGAGTGGGAAAACATCCTCTGAACAGACATTTGTATTTCCATGTGTATGTACATTTACAAGTATATGATCTTATATATGCTAAGTAGAATATTTGATTATATTCTACTTCCACAAACTGGCAGATACTTTGAAGACATAGGTCTTCCCGACAAACAAGAACATTTTCCAAATCAATCCTCTCATCCTCTCTTCTACTTATGCATCAAGCTGATATGCCCAGGCTTTTTTGGAATCTGACAATCAGGGGCTCAGTAGCTGAACATATTCTGCAAAAGAATATACTGCAGCATCTTTGCAATTTCTGTCCCTGAAATACCTAAATGCACTGCAAACAACACTCATGACCCTACCTCTCTCAGAACTGGGATGGTGGAAAGGTGGTGGCTTTCAGTCCCATTTTATAGTGTGATACAGACACCCTACAAACAGGATCCTATTTCTCTAAGAAACTGCAGCACGATCTGAACAACCTCAATGATATTAATGCACTGCTTTTGGAATAATGTTGTAGTCATTGTGAATAAGGAAACTACAGCATTCTTATCCAGGCTTCCATAAAGACTTAATTTATGCTAGGAGGGGGAACTGAACTAGAGACATCTGTGTGAAGCACAGTAGTTTTACTGACTTTATGTGGGCTCCGTTTCTCTTCATTTTTAAAGGTTTTCATTTTACTGTAGAAGCAAAATGAAAACAGTAATATCTTTGAATATTTAACAATACCAATTTTTGAATGGGATAATGATATAAAGCTTACTACACTCTATTTTGATTTCCTGATGACATAGCCATTAAAATACATTGGTTTCCATTTCTGAAGTTAAAGCATACAGAGTGAGTATACTCCTGTATTTAAACATCACATGTTTAAATCACTGATAGTTTTCCTATCTTTTTTCCATCCAAATGAACAGAGGATACTTTGCTACTCCTACTGCTTTTTGCTGTTCTGACTGTGCACCTAAGCAGCAATATCCTAACCAGCTTTGCGAACCTCTAAGTATAAGGAAGCACTAAAACATTTTGAGTGCATTACGAGTCACAATGGAGCAGTTTCTCCTGTCCTTTTTTAATTAAAAAAATAATTCAGAGCAAATAGACCTGACACTATTACTGGCAGCTGTAAATTAGTGCTTTTGGCACAGAGATACTGAAAATTAAATTGTTTTTGACCTGATACTAACCGTGTACAGTTCCTAATTTAGACAGACAGCAAAGGAATTTCAGAGTTTCACTTATTTAGCATGGAAACTAGGACCCTCGCACAATGTTAACATACTAAACTATATCATCATGAGAGACATTAAACTTTCAGATGAAGAGAACCAATTGCTTGGAGGTAAATGCTACAAATAATAATAAATAATAATATAACAGATAATAATAATAAATGCTACAAATAAAAAACAGTAATTATATAATCCAGATATTCCTGAATAGTATAACTGACAGCTGACATCACTAGTCACTGAAATAGTAAAACATCATGTAGACCAATCAGCTTATTTTTAATTCTTACAGGCAGAAGATAGCTCAAAATCTAGTTGTAAACACGAAGACGACAAGAAATAGAATAATAAACCACAGGGATGTGGAAAAAAATAAATCGTGTCAGCCACTGTAATTTCCTTGGGTAACAGAAAACAGATTATAGGATATCTAGTAGAGGTTACATCCTAACTTCAATCTGGCTTTTGAAATTGTCTTCCATGATATTTAAGAAAATCCAGGAAATGTAAATGAAATGAACGCCAACCTGTACGGTGTAAATGAGCTGAAATGATAAAAAGAGCATTAATGGACACCTGGATAAATATAATATGTGGGGGAAGAATCAACATAGGTTGTGTTACAAGGCAAGACCCATCTCACAAACCTATTAATAATCTCGTGAAGCGTTCAACAAGCATGTGAACAGGGATGATCCAACCGATACTGTCCATTTGGCGATCTTTGTAAATGTCTCCTACCTAAACCTTTTAAAGAGAAAAACAGGCATGGCTTAAGAGGGTATAGATAAATGACCAACCAAAGATAAGAAACACAGCTTAAGTTGTAAGTTCTTAAGATGGAAAACTGTCACCAATGGAGTTCCACAGCCACCTCGACTATATTCATAAGTGACCTGGGAAAGGAAGGTTGTCAATAAAGATATCAACTTGCTTGTAACACTATGCTATGCTAGAGTCAGAAGTAAAGAACACCAGGAAGATCTTGGCAATCAGCTAATGAAATGGGAAATTAATTTAGCTTAGATAAACATATAGCAATAGGCCTAAGTTCTTTTCTAAACCTTAATTATGCAAAAAATGAACTCCGACACGATCACAAGCATACCTAGAAGTTGAACGGTACAAAACCACAAAAAAGTATTAGCAATTACTTGGAGAAAACAGAGAACAAAGCAGGTAGTATCGTCTACACCACAGTATAAATCCATGGTTCACCTTCATCGTGAAAGCTCTGTCCCTTTCTTGGCTCCCATCACAAGGAGGAGAAAGTTCTAAGGCAAGTGAACACAGAAGTTAAATTGTTTCCAAATGTGGAAATATTAAATAGATCAGGAGTCTTCAATGTGGAAAAGACATGACAAAGATTTGCTGGTGGGATGTGAGAGAAGTTTACAAGTTTAGTACCAGCATGAAATAATGTAGGGATCTGTTGTTGTCCCGTCTTCCAGCACAAGAACCAAGAAACTACAAAGGGAAACAGCGACTGTTTAAACCCAAAACAAAAGCTTCATGCAACAGCTGCTGGACCTGTAGGCCTTCTTGATACCTAGTGAATGGATGAACTCAAGGGAAGACTGGATGAGTTCCATTAAAAAAAAGTCTCTGGAAGTTACTAGATAACATATCCAGTGGACAAAATCTTTAAGATTAAATACTTAGAGGCTGGGAGAGTCTTTGGGAAACAGCAACATGTATAGTTGCACTGCTCTTGTATTCTTCCTTTGGCACTTGTCAGAGACAGGGATCAAACAAGGCTATATGGACTTTTGTCTGATTCCATATACTTCTGCTGTTCTAAGATTTTCAAGAACGTATTAGGAAAACATGGTGAACTTTGTTTAGAAAAGCATGACTATCAACTGCTCAGGGCAAAATGATGGGAGGTTCTTGAATGAGATTCATTCTCTGCACAGGTATTTGTCAGGGTGCTGGTCTATGTACTTTTTTTGAGAACTGAAGTAAGAAATATAGTATATTCCCTGATTCGTCTATAATTTAGATTTTGTAGACAATGTAAAACTGGCAGGAGCTGTAAGTATGCCAGAAGATCAGATTAGGGCTTAAGGTAATTTTGAGGAAGTGGATCTGATTTGAAACCTTCCTCAACCACACTAACAAAGAAAAGTAAGAAGTACTGTTCCTTTGTACAAATCAGAGAATCATTAAGGTTGGAAAAGACCTCCAAGATCATCTGGTCCAGCTGTGCCCCCTCCACCAGTATTACCCATTAAACAATATCCCTGAGCAGAATCATGGTACATACATCAATACATGTCCACAAATAAACACAGGGTGCAAAAATGGTTAGAAACAACGATTCATGACAGCATATAATGGTTACAATAGAACAGCAATGAAACGAGTGAACAATGTTGTTGCAAACATTGTGAACACCATACTGGTATGAATAAACAGAAGAGCCGCCTGTAAAACACGTTAATTAATCTTTCTGCTGCGTTCCACTCTGGTGGAATGAATCTGACCTACTGAAGGTCTAATTATTGATGGTTCTTTAACAACAACAACAAATAATAATAAAAATACACAAAAAAAAACAACACAACAAAACATGCAGAGAATTAGAAAACTCTTCCCTAAAACCTCTCCAAAAAGTTCAGGTTTGTCGTTGAAAATGACACAGAAGATAACATACGGGCTTTAAATATGCAGAATTCTCTTAAAGAAAAAGAATAGAACATTGCCCATCATGCACAAAATAAACTTTAGAAAACAACATTCACCACAGATGTACAGAAAAAGTCTCTACGGTAAGTAGAGAAGAAGAAACTGGTTGAAAAAATCTGACAGGCTGTAGAACCTGCATCACCAAAATTTTATTTTATTTTATTTCTATTTATTTTTTTAATTTATCCTCTCTTTAAAATGCTGGCTAGACAGACAATCCTATTGATCCTCTTGCAAGAAAAGGGAGCAGGATGGATGACTTTTGAACTCCCAATGACTTCACAATTATTCTTTTAGATTCCATCTCAATAAATAGCACAGACCTCCAACATAAATAGCAGAACAAACAGAAGCCTGTTCTGCAATTAAGGTTCTCTGTTTTGAAGGGGCAAATACAGAAAATGCAGGTGAACTAGCAGTGGAATCTCAAGGTTCTGAATGGAGAGAAAGCACAAATTCCTTCCAGCTACAGCGGAAAACACATTTATAACATGAATCTCCAGCCACTGAAAACTCTTTATAGAAGACCACTCCAAGATGAGTAACAACCTAGAACTGCTATCAAGAATAAACAAAGCTATAAGCATGAAGAACCAGTCTTTAAAAACGCAGAAATGGTGATAAAATGCAGAATTGCAAAAAGCCCATGACATTTAGGCTTTCTACAACAATTTCTCTAAATAAATAATAAAAAAAGCAAAAAGCAAAGACCCTCCCCAAACCAAACCAAGAGTAAATAAATGGCTTTTTCACCTAACTAATAAAGAAGAAACTGAACATACCAAAGATATACAAAACCGAAATTAATTTTTTACTGCTATCATTGGAAAGCACAGTGCTGCTACTCACAGGTCAAGGACAGAACAGCTTGTGAACAATGGCACAGAAACATTTTTTTTCTTTCAAGAGAAAAAAAAAAAAGCTTTATGTTTTTAAGAGAGTTCACTACATTTCCAGTTCAGGACTAAATTGGCATATGAAAATTATTTCAATACTACAAAGCTTTACATTAATTGTGACAAATCAATACACTGTGCTGAAGTTGAACCGCCCAAGAGAAGAGAGGGTCCTGGCAGAGTTCTAACAATTCCTTGAGAACTGCTCCGGAAATTAAGTTTATGTAACTTTCTCCAACTAGGGGTGAGGGTCCAGGGAACATTTTCTGATTAAGGCAGAAGGTGGGAAATCATGTGAATGCAGAAGCCATCATACTATTTTTCAGAAATAATTCATTAACATCGAAGTCTAAAATTATAAATGAGATTAAGCGGTCCGAAATGAATGAAACCAAGACAATGAAAGTAAAAACAAAATAATAATAAAAAAGCGCTAAGCCTGAGATACAAGATTTCTTTCATCACATAACTACAAGTTAATGATATAATGCAGCTATGAACTATGAGCTATATGCGACTCAAGAGAGCAACACAAGAGTTACTTCGAGCAAATGTACAGGTGCAGTGGATGAGACAGTGGATAGATGCCATCCAGAATAGCACGCTCTTTCTAGTTCCTCACATTCAAAAATGAATTCAACCTAAAAAAGTCTAGAGGTATTAGTAGGAAGGATCATACAACAGAGACCAATTCCTACTAAAGAAAGCTGTAAATGTCTTAATATAAAACAAAACAGAGATGTCACCACTGTTTCTAAAAACACAGTGGAGAACATCAAGGAGGGGAAATAAACATTTAGTAAATGAACATAAACTAGCCAAACAAGTTAAATGGGAAAATTATAGTGAGTTTTCAGTCATCATCAGATGAGGCTCTGAAACACATAGTAAACAATAGTGAAAGGTGAAGAACCACCCACAGGTTTCAAAATAAAGTGCCAAAAACTTGTAACATCCGTGAGATGTGATGGTAGCAGGGGATTGAATATGATCACCCTTGAAACCACTTCTATTTTTATATCCTTATATTAGACAGAAGATCTACACACAAAGACATCCAGCTTCAGCTAGTATTAGATACCACTATTTGACATTCCTTCAGTACATCTACAAAGTTATATTAGACTGAGATGACCATACAGGGTGACCTTCCTTGCCTGTACAAAACCATTCTGAAGTGCAAGCATCAGATTGAGGTCACTGTCTTGAGAGGGATTAAGAAAGGAAATGAGGAATTCTAAAAGAAGAAACTTAACCATAACAGGCCAAAAACAGACTGCTTGCTTATTTGAGCATTTTCTTAGCTAAGAGTTTACAGCTATGTTGGTTTTCATATAAAGCTCATCAAAATAACAACATTTAGGGAGACTGATTCTTATCTCTTTCCATCACCCAGCAACTTAGCTGGTGACACAGGTCAGGGCTGGGGAAAGACTTCTGCAGCAGAACAGCCATCAGATCAGCAGTCTACAGAGGTAGCGCTTTTTGTTCACCGGCACCACCAAGAGCACAGTGGAAGTGCTCTCTGTGAACAACACACAAAGGTGGGCTCCAAATTCAGTTTTATTCAGAACGCCCCACCAACCATGTATTAGCCCACAATCAGAAATATTCCTGTCAGCTTGAGAATCATTTAGCTGCACAAAATCCATAAACACATTATAGCTTGGAGATGGTAAATATTCCAAATATTATGGTAATTGGAAGATGACAAGAAGAAAATAAGTCTTCCTAACACTAGATTAATTTGTGGTTTTAGCAGAGCTTTGTA
>NC_139042.1:83617588-83630088 GCF_965140915.1 Aythya marila | reverse complement strand
CCATACTTCTCCATAGTCCCACCATACTCACAACCCTCTACATTTTTTTCTGCATTCCTTTTTTCCTGCCCTTTTCCTTCCTCTGCACCTGGCTCACTCTCGGCCCTGCAAGCCCTCTCCGTGCTGTTGTTATTTCGTGCCCTCATCTTACTGTTTTCAGTTGTGTCACCTATGGCTTTTAAGGATGATGAAGGCAACAAGAAATAAAATAAATAAATAAAAAATCCCCACTTCCTAGCTTGCTAACTCTACTAGATTGCTTTGCAAAGGAGATAATTTCCACAGGCTGCAGAAGTTATTTGTATTACTTCAATTAATTATAATACAAAACAGTGGCACCACTTCATTAATCAGCTGCTTGAGAGAGTTACTTTTGTGAGAAGTCTTTTTGGTAATTTGATTAGAAAGAGCAGCGGCTCTTGCTAGTACGATATGATTCAGTATGTCCAACAAACAAACCATTTAGGGCTAGCTCTTAATACTTTAAAAACAGGAAAGAAAGCAAAAGGAATAGAAAAGAAGCGACCTGGCAGAAAATTGTCTCAGAGACTTTCTAGGCTTGCATGCAGCGGAGCGAGGCATACAGGAAATACTTCAGTGCCTTGAGAGGCATTTCCTCCCCTCCCCCCTTAGAAAGATGCAGTAATTAAAACCTAATTATTATCTTCATTTTAAACAAAACCTAAAGTGAATACCAATTAATAACAACATACTAATGAGCATCTGCTGTGATGAAATTGAATATGAATGTGCTGCAAATTTCGGGTAATTTATTTTTTCGGGGAAGTGCCACTGGTCTCAATCTACTGCTGGAAGATTGTATAGACTGTACACATTTTCCATCGTCTCCCTTATGTGCAGCAATTTCTATTTTTGAAAAGAGGGCACTGCTTAGCACTGTGGATTTATGCATCCAAATGCTACCCATGCCATGGTGATTTCAAGGCAA
This sequence comes from Aythya marila, assembly GCF_965140915.1. Taxonomy (NCBI): domain Eukaryota; kingdom Metazoa; phylum Chordata; class Aves; order Anseriformes; family Anatidae; genus Aythya; species Aythya marila. The sequence goes on along the minus strand of NC_139042.1, from coordinate 83,629,139 downwards.
TAAACTGAAACTTGAGACCACATTTTATCCAACCTGCATGTTCTCTTGGAAGAACAGGCCGGTAGCATCACACCAAGCCGGTGCAGCCCCCAGTCCCTACCAGCCTCTGGTGGCAGAGGCACCTTTACAAAAAGGCCCCGTGAAGTATGAGTTAAAGCAGCTCCAAATACTCACCACGTGCTTACCCCACACCCCATGCTAGCTAGTGCTGACATCTACTGAAGTTTCGCTTTTTCATACATCCCAAAAACGTAGGTAAAATATAGCGCTGGTCTGTGTTGAATAGATCAAATTAAACCATGCATCTAGAATAACTATTTTGTGTGAAATAAATGTATATTGAAATTGCTAAGCTCTAGCATGCAGTTATTTGAAAATGTACTCGGTTCCAGTAATTAGCAGACACACTAGAAGTAACTACAACATAGCCTGAAGAAAGATCCGTTTTTTAACTGAAAAAAAAAACACAGTTTATTCTATTATGATAGAGAAATTTGTTCTTGGGCTCTGCCTTGTATCCAGTACTCAAGCTCATCTGAGAAGCCCAAAGAGATCTGGCCATGCGAACACAAGTCTTGACTAATAGGAGATCACTTGCCTCAAATACCCTCAGTATACAGATTTCCTTCTGAAGTGTTCTTTAGTCTAAAATTATCAGCATTGAGATGCTTATGACTAATTTTTTATATTACAGATACTTCATACAATTATACAAAGGAGACAAGCACATAAAACTTATGACCAAGTCTCCAACAAAACCAGAAACACTATCTGCTCTGAAGTACCTTTTTTCTAAGAACATTATAACAGTAATCAGTGACTGATTGCAGACATTAGCTCTAAAGATTTTACATACATGTGCATACACGTGTACGTACATACACATCTATGCACTGCACGTATTCACGTCTACTCCTACATCTGAACACAGACCATACGTTTGTGAAAATACAATAGCAAACATACATTAGAATGTTTTTTTTTTTTTTTTTTTTAAAAAAAGAGTATTCTAAAGAAAAATACCATTCAAAAGTCTCAGAAAAGTCCAGAAAACTAAATAATGAAATGAATATAAAGTTGCTTTTTATGCAGAATGACAAATAAGATCACATGAGGTGGGTAACTTCCAATGTAGTCAAGGCGGTCCCTTTGGCCAGTTCATCCCTGCTAAACAAAGCAGTAAGCTCAAATGCGTAACTGTTACTGTCCATGCTACTAGATTTTCAACATTTGCTGATTCAGTTTTGGGCTATGACAAGCAAAGCTATGACACCAACGGGTCAGATACGTGCCCAGACCAGTCATGGTGGCAGCATGGCTACAAACGCACTGCAGGAGTCCCAGGCTCTGCCCCAGCAGACCGAACCCACAAGTGTCCCTGCACAGCGGGCACGCAACACACCACCAGCCTCAAGCTGCTGCCCAGCCTCTGAACCTATGAGCCATACACAATAATTATTTTATCTTGCGAGCTTATGGTAGCTCAGATGACACAGAAGAGAACCCAGGCCAACCACTGTCATACACATAAATATCTGTAACCTCAGGTCTCTGGTTGGAAGATACTCAGTGCTGGTACTTGACACCAGGGCAATATGGGAAAAAGGTACAAGACTTGGTTTTGTCCAAATAATGGAAGACTTCGCATTCTAAGTCAGAAGAAGGAAACCTTAAAAAAATTAAATATCTGCAATGTAACTTGCGGATGTGGTGAGGCTGCAGAGCTCTCCCTCTGAAAGTAGCATTATTACATAACTGAGGCATTTGCAGGCTAGCCAGTCTGAAGCGTGAAGATCCATCCTACACTGATATTCTTCTGGATGGGGATCGTACAAAAAATGAGCTTTACTGGACAGTCGATGAAAGAGACACATCACTCTAGAACCAGACTCTCCCAGCAGCACACACAAACAGAAATACAAAACTGCTTCTACACGGATGCACTAAAAGTTACTCCAGAGAAGCGTCAGCATGATCCCCAAATCAACTGTATTTCAAGAGCCTCTGATCAAGAGTATTTGCCCACTTAAAATAGCGTGCTGCTTCAAACAAGAAGCATATTATATTAATATGCTCTTCTAAAACTCATCTTCCACTTGATGTACAGGACAAAACTAAAAAGAAAAAAATCCCTGCTTACATTTTTAAGACTAAAACAAGCACTTCCAGAGTCACTAATTTCTGGATTTCTGGAATTACCTGACCACTAACAATCTGGGGTGGACAGTAAGAAGTAGGTAACAGAAAAGGCTTGGGGGAAACACATTAAATTGAAAGCCACCTCTGTACAGCAAAGCTGTCGCTGCTCTGGAGATAGAAGTACCAGGGCCAAGCATTCACCATCAACCTCAAGTATTGAAGAAGCTAGAGCAGAGCCAGAGCTCTGTCTTGTTCTAGAGAACTGGCTGATCTACTCGTTGAGTGAGGAGCACTCAGCAGTTAACTAACTGTAGGTCATTTGCTCACTCGAAACAGGAAAAATAATCACACACACGGCAACTCTCATTACTGCATAAAATTCTTTTACCTTTCAAGTCATTTCATGTATTACTATACAAAATTCCAAAATCTTTTTTTGTTTGTTTCCTAACAAACAAGAGATGAACCACAAGTTTCCAGGAAACTTACCCTATAAGATGTATTTCTACAACTGATCAAATAATTAGGACTATGCAGCTGAAACCTGCATATGAAACCTCTACCTTTGCTCATGAAGGACTCACGAAGCATGCAACTCATACATTATTTTTCAGGACCCTCACTTCTCATAGCTGGAAACCAAATAAACCAAATGGGGACCAACCAAGAAGATTATCTCAAACTGCCTTACTAGGGATAAATTCTTCCTGCAGTTGATGACATCTAATGTCATTAACTCATGTATACAGAGACAATGGAAGGCCTTTGAGCTTCATGCAGTGATGAGACCAACTGTGAGCTCACACAGATTCATACTGCGGTACAAATACACTGAGATGTCTTGAGTACCAATCCCCCAACCCCAATTACCTTGCAGTAATATGGAGCTGATAGTTATTTTTTTCATTTCCTTGAGAAGTACTTGTGGAGTGCCCAGATACCACACCTCAACTATTTCTGGGCTGCCAGCTAGCTCATGGGGATAGATGGGGCCACCTGACCCTACAGTTCTACCTCTATTGTGAAACAAAACTTTTTTGAGGTTTCATTTTCCTATGGAATTATGAAAACCCTATAAAGCCAGCCTTTAATGCTGAAAGCATTGTGCTGAACAGTCATTATTCTCAGTCCTTCCTGTGAAACTTACCCTTTCTCAGCCCATACACAAGCACAAGCAATAAAAATTTTAAATATTTTAGGTGAAGGAAAGCCTGTGGCAGTAATACAAAAAATACACAGGAGCAGAAATATTAAGATTTTAATTCAGGCTATAAAAGGCTTAGATGCTACCTCTATGTTTACAATTCTAAAGCCTTTTTTTTTTTTTCCAATCACGTTGAACGATATTCTGAAACTAATACAACGAGTGCATATGCTATGTCTCAGGTTTAGATTACAAGAGAAACCACCCTTCTTCACCATGACTGAGAAATACGAGGAATAATTTCTAAAGAGTGCATACAAGGTTTTGGATTCTACATGCGGCTCTTTAACTTTAAAACTCGTGAATTCATCCCTAAATGAGAATGAGGAAGGGAAATAGGAAAAGAGCAGGGAAAGAATCTGCATGAGGTTGACCATCTACCAGCTGCAGTCCCATTTCATGGCAAAGAGAGACAAGCCACAACTAGAAACTAGAATCTGCAGACAGGGTATAAAGCTGCTTTTTTATTGTTTCATGCAATCTGCTGGCATGTTAAAAAAAGGAGGTGTGCTGCCAAGGATGAGCAAAAGGTTAGCCCTCATTATCTTATTTAAGGCATGTTTCAAGTCTATTGTCTAAGTCCAGTGTTCAGATGCAAGATGCTATGGATAACTGCAGAAAACTGATGATAGCACGAAGTCATGCTAGACTAGACCGCAATCTAGACTGTAGTAGAGTTAAATTTGGAAGTATATTTTTGTTTAGATAAATGATTTTAATCTAGCTCTGTATTTGCAACCTTGATTTTTATTTACTATTTTAGAAATAATATCTTGTCTCCCTGATTGATACATTTTGCACAAACATTTGGCACTCATCAGCTATCCAGAAACACAAACTATAGAAGTGTAATCTGTACAGGCAACTTGGCTTGTACACATTTATTTAAATTATGATTCTGTTAAGAAACGGGTTACGTTGCATTTCTTTTCTCCAAAATAATTTACTAATATTTGTGAAAGGCTCTTTTTTTAACTGAATCTTGATTATCATTCAACAAGCACAAATACAGCATTTAAAAATCGTTTTATTAGTAAATAAACAGCACTATAAATAGGCTAGATACACAAGCAAATAAGCTTATCTAAATATGTTTTAGATGTAAAAGCACACATGTAAAAACAACAACAACAACAAAAATCACTTGCAGAGAGGGAACTGAGAATGCTGCTTTGGATTACCATACTCCTATTTCTCAGAAGTCAATGACTCTCAGGACTTATTCCCTCAATTCTAGGTTTTAGGAAGGGAGTAAAAAGTTTGAAAAGCTAGTTTTCCTCCCTGGGCTCCTAATTCCTCAATTTTTATAAACTATTCCTTGAGCTACTTAGATATCTGAAGCAAGGAACATGTCTGCTGCAGAGGACGCAATTTTGTCTAAAGCAAATTTAGCATTTCGGTAAATTCTAAAGGAATTGGGCCAAATGTTTTCTCATAGATCTTGATTTTTCTTAAAAGTTAAGACAATAAGGAAACCAGGCCGATAGGAATACCTATATCAATATCAATATTCATCATGCACCTTGGAATATTTTGCAATTGGAAGATCAGAATTACTAGAGATTGACTGAAGTCCCCATCTCTATGTTGCCATCAACTTAAACAAGCAACTCCTGAAACTTCTCAAAGACTCTGCAAGATTCCTGCTTCAGCTGGAACAGCAGACAGACTTGCACCACAATTTAACTTATTTAACTTACTCTGCAGCCAAGATGTACACGGGTGACTCCTCTGTTAAGCAAGATCTTTCTTCCTCTGTCAGACCAACTGTCCCCATAAGGTTATACTAGCATCTATCTGTACCACTGTATCTAATCATCAATGCAAGTCTTGATCTCATGTCTCTGAAAAGGCTCACAGACTACAGTAGAACAGCTCTCTACTAAATGCTAAAGAATTGTTGCATTATGCAGGTGGCAAAGAACATGAAAATATCTTTTCTAGGTGGCAATGATGTTTTAACGCAAGCGTTAAGAACAGCTGTGTACAAAGGCACATCTCAATGACTTATACAGCAACTTCATCCATTACCAAGGGTTTAAATCAATGGTAGCACTTTAGGTACCAGACACAACTCCAGCAGCCTGTTATGCTGCCATCTGCTCCTTCCACAAGGAAGTCAATATTGTGCAGAATTTATCCCAATATGCTTCCCTACGCCTCTCTCTGGGCAAAACATACCTTATTTTCAATCTCCCTCTTCACAACTGGGAGGGGATTCTTCAGCACTGAGAGTGGCATTGGCAATGTATACACTTAATTTTGATATATTTTATTTTTTAATGCTATCTTCTCCAGTCTAATCTACCAATCTAATAGCATTCTTAATGACCCAGGTTTAACCAGCCGATGCATGTTTCAAACTGATTGCTATTGATGTCAATTTTGTAGACTGCTATAAAAAAACAAGCACAGAGCTTCTATCCTGCATCCTTCAGTTCACAAGTCGAAACAGGAAGACAGATACGAACCCTGAGATTATCCTGAAAAAGAGGAGTTAGGTCACCTCAGAACAGGCAAAGATTCAGCCCTTTAGGCTTTGACTCTGTTGGCTGCTCTAATGACACCATCAGTGTGCATACGCACATTCAAGGAGAAAAAATGTAGGCTACCTCGCCCCCCCCAAGGGTGACTTTTCTTTCAAGGGGTGATGAATAAAGTTAAAGAAAGAAAAAATATACAACAGTCTGAAGCATTGTTCTGAACATTCCCATAAGCTTCAAAATTATTTGAAGTTCTGTCTGAGCTACTGAAGCAACTTAGTAACACATCCAATTAAAAACTGCAATAATTATGAAGTGAATGGTACAAACTGCCTAACAGTTTTCATGGGACACTCCAAAACACATGACTTAACTGAAATGAATTTAATAGTTGCGATACAGACAGCTCTGTAGCTCATTAATAATCAAAATCCAGACTCCTTTTATTGTCATATTTACTGTTTCTAGTGTGGATGTGAGGGACTGTGCTATCTTCTACAGATGCTTCCCACATAGCACAGTCTAAAAAATTTAAAGAAAAGCAGAAATGCCCATCATCACAATTTACTGTAACTAGACCCCCGTAATACGAGCAGTAGAACTTTTCTTATGTAGTTCACTGATGTTAATGAGCCTGTGTGTAATAACTGCAGCTCTGGAAATTATCAACTGGCCACTTGACATGGGGTGGAGTTGGCATGGAACAGTGAAACTACCATTTTTCCAGTTTCCTTACTTATTATTTGCATGATGTCTCCTTGTTTTTAACAAGTGCAAGGATTCCAAGCTGATTATTACTAGCAGAGTCATCATCACAGAAATGAAACTACCAGGCTACTATGAAAATTCTTCTTTGCACTGTCAGTTCACCGAGCCACAGATATTTACATGAAAGCTCTCCCCCCCCTTACAAATTTTACGTGAAACATATGAAGAAAGGATACCTCCAAGCAAATGAAAACTGTTTGTCTGTATATTGGTTAAAAAAAAAAAAAAAAAAAAAAAGCATTTGCATTGCTTGTATTTTTTAAAAATACAGATATCCTTAATCATCTTCAGTGGGTTAAATCAATGTTTCCACACTGAAGGAGACTGGTGACAAACAATAGCTGGTAATAACCAATCTCTCTAATGGATAACCCTCTCAAAGTGATTATTTTTACTTGAAGCTGAAAGAGAAGTTGGTTTAAATAAAAATCACAGGTTTCTTGTGCCTGGAAAAAAGGTATCAGGTGTCGAACTGTGGAAATAACCTATGCAGTAATTAGTTTTGATTGAAAGAGCTCCAGTTACAGAGTAAGAATACACATTGCTGGCATTTTCATTGTGAAGAACATTGTGTTGGAAGTTATGGCTGTGCTGGAAAAAACAGATACCCTATATGCCAACAATTCAGCTGAACCCAGGTTGAAAGTGAGAAAGGCTCACTCACACTCACAACAGTGACAAGAAGTGATCTTCCCATGGTAGCATTATTTAACAGAAAAGGAATTGTTATTTAAGCGCTAGACAAGGCCAGAGATGACTTGGGTTCCACCTCCATCACTGTATAACTGTGTAATTTCAGGAGAATCTCTAGGCCTTCTGGTAACTTCAGCTCCCCTGTCACCTGAAAACATTTTGGGTGTTAATAAAAAAATAATAATAAAAAAAAAGTGACTGAAGTAATAAATAAATATGTGACTAATAAATAAATAATAAATAAATAGTGACTAAAGTAATAAATAATAAAAATAATAAGAGACTAAAGTAGTGAGGTATTAGATACTCTAGCACCATCTCTCTCTCTCTAGATGTTGTATATACAAGTGTCCTAGAGATTAGACCCTTCTCTCAGGGGCTAAAACGTTTTTTTGCTTTGGACCTACATGTCTACTCCAGCAGAACTATCCAATTGTGCTAGGATTTTTGAGTGTTCACATTGAGCACTGACAATCAACATGTGAAGAAATTATAAATTTAACCTTCAAAACTTCACAACAAACTCATGAAAATAATGCAGACATACAACTGCATGTTTCTGCTTTGCCCTGTCACCAAACGGCTAAATCAGGCCAGGTATTTCTTTAAAATTAATTATGCTATCTTACCAAATAAAAACGATATATACAATAAACAAATAAATAAATTGAAGAGAGAAAGAAATTTGTGAGGTTCCAAACTGGCAAGGCAAGAGATCTTGTGATAACAGGTCTTCGAAACAGAAATCTGTATGAAGCTTGTAAGCAGTGCCCAAGAAAAATCATACATCTACTCTGCTACATTTCTGAGTAAATTCTGGAGAGTATACTGAAGAGGAATGTGGTGTATTTATTAATAACACAAATACCTCCAAGTGCAAGGGGTATTTTGTCTCAAGGACAAAATAAAAGCAGCTGGTTGTGACAGGAAGACATGGAACACCTTTGTGGAAAGCCTTCCTTAACAGCGAACTGTTAATTCATTGCCATTTTGTTCATTCCACGGTTTTAATAAGCTCAATTTTTAGAGTTTTCTCATTTTTGTCTTAGAGCAGCAATCAAATGATTTATAACTAGTAGCTTTTCATTATAAAGATACTTCTTTTATGACAGCATACAAATTTTTTCTGAGAAATTCAACGTATCTGATACTAAATCAAATTAGATGCCTCATATATTAGACTAGGTGCTCCTAAAGGGAAGTTAAAATTTATAGCCACCGATACTGACTTTTGTTGTTCTGAACTTGAGATGCTTTAATTAGAAGTATCATGATACACGACAAACCTAGAAGTTCTTCTTACCAGAAATAGTTTTGAGAGTTAAGAAGCATTACCAGAAACATCTATCTGCTTTCTAGTGATCAGGCAGAACTGATCAGGGTACTGCAGTATATCCTAAAGCTACTCAAACCTTCCAGCTGTGCACTCACAGATAGGTTTCAGAGGTGGGAATCCATTTGTGAGATCAATCGGAAAAGAAAAGAACCTGAGTATGAAAAAGCAAGGAGCTTCTTCACACGACTTCTTCCTGTCTCCCATACATTTGCGATTACAGCTTTAGCAGTCATAAGAAGACAACATGTAACAGGAACAAAGAGGGGAAGAAAATTCCTGAAACAGGACAAAAATTTCAGAACCCCATCAGCTACAGGTAGTGACATCTGAATTTGAGTTTCAAGCCGGATGGCTTCTGATCATGGTGTGATACTTGTAAAAAATTTGATCGAACTGGACAATACAGATAAAACTGTGGTATTGCCCTCAAAAATACAAGTTTCCATTCAAACAGGCAAACTTCATCAGACATAACACTCCTAATAGAAAGATCTGAAGTCTACTAAAATTCTAGTCATAAAACTATAGGTTTTAGCAATGTTAGTGTTAGAATAAAGATCACCACCTTTTACGTATGCGCATATATAAAGTAGCCCAATCATAACAGAATGCATGCTATTTTTACTAATAACACAGAAATTAATCAGGAAGACTCTTCACTTACCTCTTCTACACAACTCTGCTCACAAGCTCTGCTAACTCCAATTTCCCCCTCTGCCTGAGGAACCACGCTATTTTTCAACAGATACCAAACAGACCCATCCTGAAACTTCACAATGGTGTTCTATTAAGTCACTTCCTGAATCCACAACTTTAGGTGCCAGTCAAATCTACTTTTATTCTTGATTCATGAGAGAAAAAAGCCAGGTTTCACTAACCAACAAAAACAGACAAGCAGGCTGCCTCTTGTTACATAGCTTTGAGAAATTCAGAACTGACCCCGCCAAAATAAAGCCATTAGTTGGCATGATGCTGACTCTCCTTGGAGCTTCTTCCAAACACATATCAGTTTGTGGGTTAATGCTGTGACAAGGACCCACAAGTGAACTTGTGTTACTGTCATCATAGGACTGCAGAAGAGAGCAAGCTCTGAATTACAGTGGATTAAAAGGTACTTGTAATCAGATTTCCCAAAATCTGACAAAATATAAGCATTTTGGCCATTTTATGCTAAAATGCATCTCCAACCTCTCATCCAGTTTTAAAAAAATGTGCCTCAGTAGACTGTAAAAAAAAGTGTAAGAAGGTAAATATGATTTAGTGAACATAAATCATGAATAATTAGGACATTTCATTTGTAAGGTTAGTAAAACTGTATTTCTGGGATATATATATATATATGTAAGACAGAATACACAAAAAAGAATCTGAAATTTTGGACCAAAGAAAATCCTAAACATGCATACAATAATGTCAGTTATATAATCTTATGGTAAGTAAGGCTGGAGGAGGGAAAAAAAAAAGATCTTATCCTTTAAAAATAAATAAAAAAGGGTAGATTAGATTAGATATTTGGAAGATATTCTTTACTCAGAGGGTGGTGAGACCCTGGCACAGGTTGCCCAGAGAAGCTGTGGATGCCCCATCCCTGGAGGTGTTCAGGGCCAGGCTGGATGGGGCTTTGGGCAGCCTGGTCTGGTGGGAGGTGTCCCTGCCCAGGGCAGGGGGTTGGAACTTGATGGGCTCTAAGGTCCCTTCCAACCCAAACCTTTCTATGAAAGTAGCATGCAGCACCCCAGTGCCCAAATTATAGGGAATAAAAAGATGAGCAAGGAAGAGGACATTCCATTTGAGCATATGGTTGTGCAAAGCGGCTGCTCTCAGAGGATTTCATAACCTTATTTAGACAAAGTAATATAAAAAAATGTAGCTGTCAAAAGATTCTGGCCCAGAAAAATTTGGCTTGACTAGTTAGTTATTGTTTTATAACTTCTTTAAAAAAAATGCAATTTTAATACTTATTCTTAAATCATATATAATAAAAAAAACAACTTGTTCCAGTTCTGCACAGCGAGGCAGCTGATTTCTACAGGTATAGCAACCCTTACACACAGGTATGAGCTTGCTCATGTAGAAGTCAGGTCCACAGCACACATCAAGGTAGTAAAAAGTGTATCCGAATTAAAGGCTACCAAAGGAATTCTTCAGCAATACTACTGTTCACCTTCTGCCCTCCACAAAGAAACTCTTCATGACTTTTCATCTTCCTGATAAATCCAAGACTCTTTCTAATAAGGCTGCCTAAATGCCAGGAGCAATTCTGCCAAATACAATGCAGCTGGGAAAGTTTAGTATTCCTCTCATTTTTACAGATTTTACAAGAGATACTTTTTTCTTCATTACCTTTTCATTACAAAGTGATATCATTTATTCTCCAAATTTATACATACCCACACCATTTTATCTTCGCTCCACTGTATAAGTCTGCAATAGAAATTGTCTGTTGAAAACATGTCAACTTTAAGACATTATTTCTTCATAAGGCTTCAAGATTATATTATCTACGTTATGTCATCATTAACTTTTTGTAATGTAATGCACTGGATGTACTCAGTCAAGAACTGTTAATTCTCTTGTAAGGTTTACATGAGTACAAGGGAACATTACAACTTTTTTTTTAATGGGAGATGGATTGGATTTTTTTAAAAAAGATTTGTGTAGCCAATAATGAGAAACTATGTACATATAGTACAGATAACCAGAGGAGCAGACAATTCATTTTTACCATAGCAATTTAATTGTTTGGAGCTTCTGTTTCTGCAATTGCGAAGCGGGATGATGCTGAAAGCTGACTGGAAGACATAAATTACATTAGATAACAATCTTGTGTGGCAGCAGGAAACCAGCCAAACCTCATACTATTTATTTTTCATGCCAATAGACTGTTTTGTTAGGTGAGGATTTTTGAGAGGTTTTCAGCAAGAACAC